>NC_086322.1:306729797-306872297 GCF_036172605.1 Pelobates fuscus
TGGTAATGGTACACGTAGAGTACATTTAAAGATAACATGTTTATGAAATGTTCATAAAGACTTAGTTGCAATTTAACTGAGAATCCAACACAGTCAAAACATATGGTAAGACCAAATAGAGACTGCTTTAACTTACCGCAAACCCTCAAGTTGGCAAAACTTGATAAAAGGCAAAGCTACCTCAGCCAAACATTGTCACTTCCACAGCCGTCGCAAGTGAAATAAGGCATCTTCATAGTGAGACAAATATCTATGGAGTCTCCTGGGGTCTCGCGGGATCCTCCATAGACACAGGTTCCTGGTGGATGAAGCAATAGGAGCTGAAGATCGAATATGGATGTCCCCGAGATGAGAACATCAGGTAAGTAGAACTCACCTCAGCTGCATGCCTGGAGCACAAGGTCCCAAGCAGAGATTTCACCATTGGGGGTCTTTGCAAAATACACAAAGACCCCAGGAGATGACAGAGCTGCTTTAATTCTATGTCTGCATATTTTTGTGTAATATTCCCCGACGTGCTGTGGCCAAGTTAGATTATTTTGTCTTCTTGATTGATATATCCATACAGAGTAATGCATATTCAAGGAAGAGACAGGCAGCAGACTTGTAAATTAATCCCAATCAGCCTTTTCACAGCTAACGAGGTCATCTGAGCAAAAGTGAGACTGGGTATCATTTATTAAAAAAATAAATGATTTCACAGAGGAGCAGCCTTCCTTTTAGGATTCACCGAAATGTAAATGTTTCAGAAACTCTCAATCATTTTTCAGGAAAAGCAGCTGATTTTAGTCAAAAACTGTGGGTCTGCAAAAAAAAGAAGTTTGACCATAACTGTGGCTGCACTGGTGTACATACCACCAGGGGGCCCGGCCGCCCTGTGACCCGGGTATGTACGCCAGTGCGGCCACATTTTGCTAGCCTCGGGGGCCCCGTGGCCCCCCAGGAGATGAGGCGGGCGTGCACAGGGGAGTATTCTCCCCTGAGCTCTCTCTGCCCAGCTCCCTCGCGCGCACCACAGTGACGTCACTCCGGCTCCAGCATCAGTAAGCGGCGCACGATGGAGCTGAACAGGAGGATCAGATCCGGACAGGCCGCCCAGCAGCCCCACTGGACCCCAAGGAAATCTGGAATCCCCTCAGCACTCCCAAAGGTAGGGATGCTAGGGGATTACATTTAAAAAAAAATGTGAGTGTGTATGTGTGTGAGTGTTTGTGTGTGTGTGTGTCAGTGAGTGTGTATCTGCTATTGAGTGTGTGTCTGCTAGTGAGTGTCAGTGAGTGTGCTAGTTTTTGTGTTTTAGTGAGTGTGTGTGTGTGTCTGTTACCGAGTGTGTTAGTTGTGTGTTAGTTTGTGTGTATCTGTTATTGAGTGTGTCTGCTAGTGAGTGTCAGTGTGTGTGTTAGTTTGTGTGTGTCTGTTAGTGTGTGTCTGTCAGTCAGTCTGTTTGGTGTCTGTTAGCGAGTGTGTGTTTGTCAGTGAGAGGGTATGTTTTGTAAGTGAGTGTGTATGTGTATGTGTGTCTGTCTGTCAGTGAGTGTGTATGCATGTCTTTCACTGAGTGTGTGTTGTCAGTAAATGTGTGTGTCTGTTTGTGTGTATGTGTCTATTCATGAGAGAGTGTGTGTGTGGTTAAAACCCCTTCAGCACTTACCTTTCTCCAGCGCCGGGCTGCCTTGGCACTGGGGATTTCTCTTCCCCGATCCGCCTCTCAGCTCCGAATGCGCAAATTCAAACCACCCATAGGAAAGCATTACTCAATGCTTTCCTATGGATGTTCAGCGTCTTTGAGAATCGCGGAAGCGCCTCTAGCGGCTGTCACTTAGACAGCCACTAGAGGCTGGATTAACCCTCAGTAAAACATAGCAATTTCTCTGAAACTGCTATGTTTTCAGCTGCAGGGTTAAAACTAGATGGACCTGGCACCCAGACCACTTCATTGAGCTGAAGTGATCTGAGTGCCTATAGTGGTCCTTTAAGTGTATGTGTATCTGCATGCACTATCCTACATACCACGATCACAGCCCTGTGACCAGGTCCCCGCCGCCATGTAGTAGTTGGAGAAATGTTCTCATAAATTCTTTAGGAGTAAATGCAAGCTTTGCTGTCCCTTAAATGTTCTGTGCCATTCAGTAATGCGGAGAACATGCATTTTGAACCTTATTTTTACATGATATGCACTGTAGATGTTACCTGTGCTTATCGTGGCTTCCTGGCTTCTAAATGACTGTAGTAAATACCCTAATAACCCTCTTCTACGCACCTTAACGCAATTAACTTGTTAGTGTTATCGAGCAGACCGGGATTACGTGTAACTTTACACCAATATCACAGAATATAGTTAGTATAGAAATATTACTTCTCAGTATTGAAATATGCAGGGCTCTTTTTATAGACCGCTTGTAAAGAGGGGAGCACAAAAAAAATAATAAAAACGATTTGTTTTTTCTCTATTTCTTACAGTCTACCCCCCTCGCTCCTTTTTAATATTTTAAATCTGTTTTTATTTTCTTCTTCCCTAAATGTACATAGAATAGAGTTTAGATAGCTGTCCGCGTCCCCATTGTTATACACTATGCAAATCTTTGCATATTTTAGTAGCAATGCTACCCCTTAGAACAGTAAATAACACAGATCCCATACTGATTCTCCTTCACAGCATAAAACATATTTCAGCTAAAATACCAGAATTGCAGCAAAATTTTATTGCGTGCTATGATTAATGGACCCCATTAATTCATGTTGTTTGACCAGATGGTAAATCACGGAAACTCGCAGAGCTTTGTGAGGCAAAGCACTTTTTAAAAACTTGGAAAGTTTTCTTGAAACAGCAGGTCAAGCTATGTTATTGCTCAAAGAAACATTGACTGTACGGAAGAAGAGCCAAATTCTGACCTTGAGTGCTGCGGATGGGCCTAAACCCCCACTGAGCGGAGGTAAGGATCTCATCAGTGCTGTAGCGCAGTAAAAAAAAGAAAAAATGCTAAAATATAGATCTGTCATCATTTGAACACAGTACATCATTTTTAAAAACAGTTCCTGATTTGTTCTATGCTGAATTCCATCGGTTTTTAGTCTGTGTGAAATTGTATCAAAAAAAGATCACATGAAAATATTACAAATTAATACAAGTAACGCATAGAACTACAAATGATTCCTTATATTTGTTGCCCGTTTGATTGTCACTGGTGTTTGTTTGAGAGCCTAACCTTTATAAATAGGAGTAGGTATCTATCGGTGATATTGGTGTTGGGTATTGATTATAATGTAGGCATTTTATAAAATGTTGTAGTGTTGCAGTGTAACCATGTACGTAAAGAGATTTTTATTTTTGGGGATAATATTTAAATAGCTGCCATCATTGAGCAGTATGATCAGGATGAGAGGGGGAAGGTTATAGGGGTGTAATAGTGGTGCAATACGTGTTTCGGATCCATGGAGTTGTGCAAAACTTCATTTTGTCTGGTGTGTCCTAATCGAATTCCTTTTTATCGTCACTGAATGAATTGATCCGTTACATAGAGGAAAACAGGTCCAGACAGAACCGCACGTATTGGCTCTACTTTACTTTAGAGACACCCAGCGTCACCATCCAGCGGGGCTCAGCCATGCTGAAATAAAGATTTGGAGAGTCCGTTTCGGACAAATTTGGGATTTTTGCATAATAAGTCAAGTTTCTGAACTCCACAGTAAAATATACCTGAATGATGAACGAACCCAAACATGCAAAGCCGAACATATTCATTTCAGTTTGTGATTGAACGTTCCACCAATGGCGCCAATGGCTAAGGGACAGTCACTAAATGTTGATTTTATTTATAGACCATGTGAGGCGGGACCCATAGATAAAAAAGGAGGAGCTTTTAATTATTTTTTTCAAATTATGGTTTAATTTTGATTAATCATATATATATTTTATATTTAATACGTTTATAATATAGACATATCGTTTTCTTTCCACTTTTTTTTCTCACTTGATCCCGTGAACTAAATGTCAGAAAAATCTTTATATCAGTGCACATAAATAATATCATATCACATCTATATTTTGCATACACAGATTGGCCCATTTTGGAGCCTTTTGCCCCAAATTTGGGTGTCCACAAAATTGTTCTATTTTTGTGAAAAATAGTTTGGCCAAGTCGAAGATTCTCACCGTGACCGTACATCTGGTGAAATGGTTTGACATGTTATTATCGGACAGTGTCACGGCACCAATACTGTATGTCTGCCTGTAGTGGCCACATACAAGTACCCAGCCGTGTAGTAGTAGACTTACATAGACTTTAGGGGTCCCATATATCAATGTAAAGTATTCGTACCTAATTACAACCCTCTCTATAACTGCACCCAAACATGTATATTGTTATTACCTGTGTCTGTCTCTCTTTGCTTCCCAGTCACACCTTCAACACTTGTCAGAAAATGCCTTTATGGCCCCATCATTATAATGTAATCCTCTCACAGTCGCAGGTGGACTTTCCCTCAGTCTTAAAAACCCACTTCTTTAGGAAGGCATGCCAAGCCACTTGTTAATACCCCGCTTTTATTTCTCCACTCGTGACATATTCTGTTCCCAGCCGCTATGTTATTAAATGGAATAGGGAGCACTATTTCAGAACTTGTTATGTCGTTTTTCCCACTTTATCCAATTAGCTGGTCCATGCAGGGCCCTAACCTTCTCTTATCGTTGTATTGTTACAGAGTCACCTAATGTACAGCTTTGTGATTATAGAAGTTTTAGTAGAATCTCATTTTCCAGGGACGAGTCTACGTATCGATTATTTTTTAAAGTATGATAGGAACAAGCCTTATCCGATGTACCAGCTACCGAGGACCAGGGTTTACGGTAGTGACTGTGGTTGATGTGGATGGCAGTCCATAAAAAGCGATTGTCACTCGATGACAGATAGCCTTGCATATCGAATAATTCTCACAAGCACTTTTCTTAGGCCCAATGCCGAGCAACTGTTTCATATTGTTTGCATAAGATCTTGACATTATTTTAAGTAATGATGTCTGAGACGCCATTTGTCATGCAAATGCCTCATATCATTGGAATGCTGTGCAATGCTGTCCTGCAACAGGATGAAACATTTATTAGTCAGACAGGCAGACTTCGAGATGTGATCAGTCTAATTTACATCTGTATAAGGGAAAATGCAAATGGATTAACTCTGCATCTGCACTTGAGATATTTCACATGTGAGCGAATAGACGTCGTGCTGGATTAAGGCTCTGTCGGCCTGGACTTGTAGGTTATGATGAGTTTAATTAGAGAATGTCGCAGATAGACTGCGGTAACAGGAGAGACTAAGCAAGGACTGAAGGGCCATAGCAGCTATTCACCCTGCATACCGCACTACTCTTAAATGACCCTTAATAAAAAAACGAATTATCATTAGTAGGCGTATGGGTAATCTAAATATGATACGCACTTACATACACAGCCATTGGCTCACTAACAAACCTCCTGCACACACACACACACACACCTCCAACTGACATACACACATTAACTGACATACACACACCTCCAACTGACATACACACCTTAACTGACATACACACACACACACACACACCTAACTGACACACATACACCTCCAACTGACATACACACCTTAACTAGCATACACACAGCTCCAACTGACATACACACACCTCCAACTGACATACACACACCTCCAACTGACATACACACACCTCCAACTGATATACACACAACTCCAACTGACATACACATCTCCAACTGACATACACACCTTAACTGAGATACACACACCTCCAACTGACATACACACCTCCAACTGACATACACACACATACACACACCTCCAACTGACATACACACCTCCAACTGAGATACACACACATACACACATCTCCAACTGACATACACACCTCCAACTGACATACACTACTTAACTGACATACATACACCTTCAACTGACACACACACACACACAAACCTCCAACTGACATGCACACCTCCAACTGACATACACACACCTCCAACTGACATACTGTCACAGAAGTCGTATCCCAACACGCAGGAAAAAGGAAACCCACAAAAGGTGGATCCAAAAGACGTATTACCGAGCGTTAGAATGGCCGGACTTAATGTATAATACGAGAAAACAGGGTTAAGATAAATCAAGGTCAGGATTAAAAAAATACTCTGCGTCAAGACAAAGACGGGTCAGGATACCTGAAATCGCAAGTCAAATACGAAGCCGAGGTTAGGATACCTGAAATCCCGAGTTGAATACGAAGCCGGGTCAGGATTCCTGAAATCACAAGTCAAATACGAAGCCGAGGTCAGGATACCAGAAATCACAAGTCAAATACGAAGCTGTGTCAGGATACCTGAAATCACAAGTCAAATGCGAAGCCGAGGTCAGGATACCAGAAATCACAAGTCAAATACGAAGCCAGGGTCAGGATACCTGAAATCACGAGTCAAATACAAAGCCGAGGTCAGGATACCAGAAATCACAAGTCAAATACGAAGCAGTGGTCAGGATACCTGAAATCACAAGTCAAATACGAAACCGAGGTCAAACAGAGGAAATCACAAGGGAATCTCTAGGAGCACTAAACGAGGATCTAACAGAAACCACGATAGGGCAACGGGGGGCTAAAACAAGCCTCAAGTAGGCTTATCTATGTTCTTATAGGTCCACATCAACACTTCGATCCAAAACAGATTAGGATCAGATTGATGACGTGGTCCATTTAAGAGTGGGCATGACCTCACGTCCATATCTATTTATAGATGTCCTGCCGCGCGGCTGTGTGGTTTGGCAAGACCGCGCGGCAGGAGGAGGTCTGCGCAGCTCAGTGGAGGTCAGTAATGTCACACATACACACACCTTCAACTGACATACACACCACACACCTCAACTGACATACACACCACACACCTAAACTGACATACACACAACTCAATTGACATACACACCTCCAACTGACATACACACCACACGCCTCAACTGACATACACACAAACACACCTAAACTGACATACACACACATCAATTGACATACACACACCTCCAACTGACATACACACACCCCTCAGCTGACATACACACACACACACACACCTCAACTGACATACACACACCTCAACGGACTCCTACTCCTATACCTTATCTTGTTTTCTGCTGCCGCCTTTAGCTCTTCCTTCGATCACATCAGAATGTCTCTTGACATCTTCATTATCTGCTCCAATCCATTGCTTCTAATAACAGATGTCTGGGTGACTGCAGTGCTCCTTTTATAATTTTGGATAAGCTGTTCAAATAATTTAATATTTTTCAATATACTTAAAAAAATTTAAAATATGTTTATCTGAAAATATATCCTATAAAAAAAATACATCAATATATCAAAAAATATCAGATTATTAAAATAGTAAAACATTTTTTCAAACTTTTGAATTATTTAAGAAGTTTACCAAAACATATCAAATCATTTGAAAAGCTTGTTCAACTATATTATATTGAGGACTTGGGTAGAAATATCTTAATTTCAGGAGATTTTAAACTAATTCTCGATTCTATACAACTTTCTTCCCAGGTTTTTTTTCCGCTAAACTGATTATTGTGAAGAAATGACAAAGCACTGCTTATTGTAGTTCATAGTATTGAGCTACAAAACTGATTCAGTTTGGCTACTTTGACGCAAAATATACAATTCCCTTTTCAGTTTCCCACAGGTTGCAGTTTAATGAGTAAACTCTTTTACATGTTTCCCATCCTTAGACAGCAGTCAGTGTTTTGGACACCAATCCAACTTTAATAGATTTTCGCCTCTTTAATAAACTGGATTTTTTGCAAGCTCAAATCTTTATAGTTTTTGCACCCAAAATCTTGTTCTGCACAATGCAGTACCATAAGCCTGCCTCTTGCTCCTCCTCATCTGTGAGCCAAATGGTGTGAAAATGGTGCAAAATATACACATATTCATATTGTATATATTTTGAAGTTCACTGATACGCGTATTTCCGCACCATTTTGGTTTGTATAAATATTTTTTCCCCTAAGCTGAACTGAAGGGCCACAGGGGTGAATTACTAGAACCAAAGTTTTTTTTTTTTCAGAAGAGAACGTTTTGCTGTGCTATACGTACAGAAGGTTATTCTCCAAATCAGTTAGTGTCACAGCTTGGCATTTCAGCCTCAACTTCAGCCTCAACTTTGGCAACTTGGTTTTCAGTTCTCTAGAATTCAGCTTTTGGTAAATACACCCTAAGCTTTCTAGAACGAGGTACACAAAAGGTGAATTTGTGGAATGCAAATGAATGATCTATTCCATATAGAAAGTGCTCAAACTGAACAGAATAAAAAACAATCAAGCAGTCAAAAAATCAGGCGTAAATAAATGTACAACGGTGTAGAAAATAAAGCATCACTCTCTAAATTTCACATCAGATTATCCGAGAGACAGAAAACAGACAGAATAATCTTGGATTAACTATTCAAGCGCTTTGTAATGCGTGACAAACATCTCTGGTGTTTAACGTTTTAAGAACTTAGGCTGCGATGACATCACTGGCATGTAAGCTTCACAGGATCTGTTCATCAAACTGAAAATGGGGATAGATTGACAAGGGAACGGCACATTTTGGGCCAAAATTACAAATAAGAAAAAATATATGCTTTGAAAAATGTTTCCAATTTAGCTTCTAATTCTGTTTATTTTTTTTATAATTTCTCCACAGTGCCATGAGTAATCTCATATTTATCGTATTGGCCTACCTAGGGGATAGCTTGTGTATGGGTAATGCCTAAGGTCAAAGTGCAGAGCAATTAGTGAGGAACATTCTGATTTCTGTATAAAGGTGGTCGATCAGACCAGTCATAGTCCAGCGTTAGAGAAAGAAGATATTTAAAGATAAAGATGAGAGACAGAGAGAGAGGGGGGAAGTATATCTCATTCTCAAAAAACAAACTTCCCGTGGGATGCAAAGCTGTGAGAGGTACTTGTAGGGTTTAGTTTTGAAAAACATTGAATGAAATCCATCAAAGCTTCTGAATTGAAATCCTTGACGTAGCAAGGTGAAGCTGGAAGCACTTTGTATCAATGTTTCATTTGGAACTTATGAGTGTAAAGGTCCTTGTGACGAGACCAACCTCGCCACATTGCATTGGAGGAGCCTGGTCGCCCGCCTGCTGCCTTTGGATTATGGACCAGCAGCTAAAGGGTTAATTTTAATGTGCAGAAGGATTTATTTCTCCCTTTCTGCACAGCCGTTCGGTAGATCCTATCTACCGAACAAACAGCTTCTTTTCAGCTTCCCCAGAGCCGTGGGAAGCCGGCCGGCGCTGTTAATTGGCCACCCAGAAGCTGGAGTGTGCCTTCCATTTACCTCCCTGAAGCCGCGGTTAACCACAGCTTAATTGATTGTTACTGGGTGGCCGCGGTTACACTTAGCGGCCTCTAGGTGGCGGTGTTCTGGAGCTCCCCCGACGCCCAGTGGTGCTCAGCCCAGAATCAGTGCACTAAAAGCGGACACTTTCACGTGCAGGCACCGCTGAGCCTCCAGCACGCTGGTTCTCATTCGTGCATATTTAACCGAATACATGATAATTTGGTAGTTTGTATATGTGAATGTTAACCCAGATAGCACAGCCATGGAGCCAATTCGTGTAATTAAAGACTTTGGCTCCATGACAATTGAACTGTGTGCATAGGATCCGAGCGCTATTCGGTAGTTTTGTGCGCTCAGATCCCAGCTATCTGGGGATATGGGACATGTCTGTGTTTTATGTATAAAATGTGTCTTTATGTATAGTAATATTGTATCTTGTGTTCACCACATGCATAATGGAGTCTTGCCTCTGTCCTGGGAGATAATTGAATTACTTCTCAATTATCTCCAGGGCAGAGGGGAGGAAGCCAGGATGCATTGTGGGGATGTTTTACTTCTGTATGTCTGTAATTGCTACTTGTCTGTCTTTTGTCATAGTCTTTCATCTGGTCCCCTAGGGGAGTGTCCACCAGGTGGGAGACCTGCATAAATACAGGGGCAGGTAGCCCTCAATAAACAGACCACTGCTTGACCCTCAACACGGAGCCTTGTCTCGTTCTTGGGGGGATTCACTGTATGCTGATAGAGACTGACTGCCAGGAGTGTAAGCCGCTTGGGAGCTTTTCCTGTTCGTCTGCTAGCAGCTATTCGTGAGGTTCCAGTTCGGGAGTTTGGAGTGCTACCTTATTCCCTTGTATGCAGTTCGGGAGTTTGGTGCATTCACTTATATCCAATTTGTGAGTTTTGGGGATTTTACAGTAGCTGTGCCTGTCTTTGAAAAGGGGATTATCGCCCAAACGGTTTTTTTCCCTTTGTCTGCTGAAACGGTCCGTTACAGTCCTCTCCACCTCGGCAAGACTTGGCAGAATCCACAGACATGACCGATTTATCCAACTTAATCATCAGCTGAAAAAGATTAACACTGAGTTAACATCCTTCTACCTGGCACAGTCTTCATGCGACATAGCTTGCCATTAAAACAGCTGATACATCACATCTATCATTAGTAAACCATCTGTTGGCAGTTCTTTGGCACCTACCCATATTTTCTCATCATTGGAACTTGGCAAGCTTTTTTTTTTTACACCTAAATAAGTCGATCTGATTCTGAGTCGGCTGATAGGGGTCCTGAAAATCCCAGGTTCTAATTTTTGCATCCTTTCTTTGTTGGTCCCAAGTCTCGTGTGATACTATGTGAGGAATAACGCCTTGTGACACTTTAATGCAACGTATTTGGAGTTAATTACGCAGCATAGTGTGGGGTATTGCTGTGGGTGCTAGGTTTTAATGCAGTGGGTGAAAATGAATACAGCTTGTTTGTGAATTAAAACAGCAGGTGTGGAGTTTATAAATATTGGTTTATATAATACTTTGAATGCAGTTATAGATTTTCAGTGACAATGTGATTTATAATATATATTAAGGTTTAGGATTGGACTTGGGGCTTGTTATAGGTCTGGTATTAAGAGTGGCATAAAGGAACTCTTCGATGCTAGGGATACAAACATATATTCCTAAAGTTAGAGTGGTATAGTGCCCAATTAGTTTATCAGGCCTCCAGCAATCCAGAAAATAAAACATTTTAAAAAAATTTCCTGTAGTAGACTTATTCCTCTCTGTTCGGTTGTCTGTACCCCCCTTGTTTGCTTCCCGAATGGAGAATGTGTGGTCCCCCTTTTATACCCACTGATCATCCCTGGCTTGTTAACTTCAAAATAGCAATTAGCTTAAGTGCTTTCCCTGGGTGGCCACCATTTGTATAACCAAGCACATGTGCTCTAGTAAATGGGGCCATTTTGTCTCCCGAACGCAGGCAGCGGTACATGGTTGTCGAGCGCTTGGAACTCTCTTCGGCTACACAATGCCGCGAACCCAGGGCAAAACTGTACCACTGCCCTTCAACTCCCAGACACGTTAGGAGAATGCCGTTGGGGAGAAAGGAACTACCGACTGGGGGGAGCATTCTCTCCCTAAAAGCCAGGGGAAGCATTCATCGGTACTTGCACAGGAACTCCCGAAAGTGGACCGGCCATTGCCTCTTTCCTTCTGGAACTATTTGGGGCTACCACCTCGTGGCCCGCTGGTCGGAACTTTACCGGAATGGCGATTCGGTTCTACCAAATGGATCCGAGCACTATTTGGACAGTGCTCAGATCTGGGCTATTCAGGGATATAATGTATTTTTGGGGTGTTTTATGTATTTTATGCATAGTTCACTGTAACTGAGAGTTACTGGTCTTTGACTAAATTATCTCCAGGGCACAGGGATGCTTGGGAGGGGTTTTTGTTGTGTTGAATTGAGACCCCATGTGTACTCCCAGAACTGTGTTTCGTCCAGTTACTGGGAGGAGGAGAGCTATTCACTTTTCAGCACATTGTTCCTGAGTTCCAGTTACCTCGCATTCAGCGGAGGAAAGTCCTGGTCAGGACTAACGCTCCACTACTCCTTCTATGCGCTGATGCGCCAGTTTTGCTGTGGTCTCCATTCCTCCTCTGGTTGAGATCATCAGTACTAATGATCTCAGCCAATCCTATGCTTTTCCACATTGAAGCATTGAGGGGACAGTGCGCATGTGCATCAATTGCATGTTGAGGCACTGAGTCAATCTTTGCAGGACCCTAACAAGGCCTAAAGTGGCCATCACTCTATGTGGTTAATAGTAAATAGTATACATGCAGGCCACTGGCTGCATGTATAGTGAAAAGGGGTCAATAGATGCCATCCTCCCCCTCCAGCATCTCCTCTCCAACTGGTAAACCCGGCTGTCAGAGCAGCACACATGCTGAGCTCACAAGAGTGGAAGATGACATCCTTATCCTCCCTCTTCAATATCTTAGACAGCAAACTCCACCATGACGCTGGACTGCCAGGAAGTGTAATGTCCTCCTCAATGTCCACAGGTAAGAGGCAGGGAGGAAGGAATAAAATAAAAATTACATTTTAAAAAAGCTTTTTGCCCACAGAACCCAGCCCATATTCTGCCTTACATATTTATACACTGCATTCACTACACAATGGGAGGGTTGCCATGACAAAATCCCACCCTTGTCAAAGTGCAACCTGGAGCCATGGCTCTATTGGTTTCTATGGACAGGCCAGCTCTCACTACACTCACACAGCATCCTTGTGGGTGGACACGGGGTAGGTCTTGTGTATGAACTTCGGAGGGCGGTCTCTGAGGTGCCCAGACCTGACAGACAAAGGGGCTGGGGAAGTAAAAAATACACAAGGAGGGTTTGTAAGAGACATGAGGGATAAAATACAGCAAAGGGGACACACAAAGGGGAAAAGGGGGGCAAGACATAAAACAAATGGGATATAAAACACTAAAGGGGTAAGGATGTTGAAAGCGGGGGTTAGAAGACACACAGGTGAAGATAATATCAATTTCGGCGGGGAGGGGGGTGGCAAAATGCATCTTCGCCTGTGTAGTCAAAAATCTTTGCACCAGCCCGGCTGGAGGTTTTTAATATCATTCCAATGGCCATTAAAGTTTAAGCTCCCCCGCCACGTCAAAGCAAAACCTTCTAGATGAGTCCTACACTAACAATTCCCCTTGCTTGCTTCAGCTTAAGGCAAATGAAAAAGATACAGAGATGGTTGTTTTTCTAAACCCCTACATACTTATTAACTCTTAAAAGGGAACACATGAGGTGGGCGGCAGCAAAGTGAATTGCCTTGATGTGGCAGGTGAGCTTATACTTTAATGGTCATTAGACTGATACAGTTATTTAAATGATTTGGGAAATTTGGGAAAGCACGCAGGTAACTTTTTGTTGTTGTTTTAATTCTATATATTGGGGCTTATGAGCACTATAGTCATTACTGCTGCCCAGGATCAGTGGGAGTTTGAGAGCAGGACTTCATTTTGTGTGGTAATAGTAGACAAAGTGAACCCTATTTACCTTTTGTTAAAAAAACTGTGTATACTCTGCTGAGATGGCAAGGATAGAACCACAAGGTGACACATTGCCCCAGAACCACTAGATGACACATTTCCCCAGAACCACTAGGTGACACATTGGCCCAGAGCCACTGGGCGATACATTGCCCCAGAACCACTGGATGGCACATTGCCCCAGAACCACTGGGTAATACATTTCCCCAGAACCACTGGATGGCACATTGCCCCAGAACCACTAGGTAATACATTGCCCCAGAACCACTGGATGGCACATTGCCCCAGAACCACTGGGTAATACATTTCCCCAGAACCACTGGATGGCACATTGCCCCAGAACCAATAGGTGATACATTGCCCCAGAACCACTAGATGGCACATTGCCCCAGAACAACTAGGAGACACATTGCCCCAGACCCACTAGAAAACACATTGTCCAGACCCACTAGGTGACACATTGTCCCAGAACCACTAGATCACACATTGCCCCAGAACAACTGGGTGATACATTGCCCCAGAACCACTGGATGGCACATTGCCCCAGAACCACTAGGTGATACATTGCCCCAGAACCACTAGGTGAAGCTGTAGTGGTTCTGGTGATTATGCTGTCACCTTAGGTCAAATCATGTAGGAGCAGCTATAAAATTCACCCTTGGGTTGAAACTCCTGGTCATGTTGCCACCTTGCAGCACCGCTGCTCCTAAAAAATATTTTGTAATGAAATTTGTTTTTCCACATTAAATAAGAAATGCCTTAGACACATCTATCAGACTTCCAAAAGTCTCAAATATTTATCAACTCCCATAACTGGAGATGAGTAAGCCTTTATGTCATGATCAAATTGACTATCAACAACATATTACTTAGAATGAGTGAAGAAAACACAAAGATATTTCTAACAGCGAAGTAATAACAACATGAAAAGGTTGGAGTCAGTAGAAATAGGAATCAGAATATTCCTTTAACAAGCCGAGGGTCAGTATGGGTAGCAGACAGACAGTGGTCAAATAACGAGCCAGATCACAAACACAGGAGACATCAGAGTAACAAGCCGACAAAGCAGAGAACATTCCTTAGAGATCTGAACCACAAACATGCATTAAAAAGAGGGAAGACTGGATTTTTAAGCCTTGCACCTTATTGACAACCATAAACAACTCAGGAAAAGTGATGCAATGTCCCTAACCCCATCACAAACAAACTCAGAGTGTTGTATGGGATAAATAGTCTTGCATCAATAAATTAGTATTCAGTGATTACACACGTATTAGTGGTATTCAACTTGTAAGTACTTAAAATGGCCCACAATATTGAGTTTTCATAAAATGATTTAGTGGAAGCCTCTATGGGGTACATATTTATGCACCATTCTTCCAATCCCATTGCAGTTGCAAATGTGTAAGGTCCTTCATAAATTGGGATCTAGTCCAGCACTTATATTTCTTTATTGGCCAATGCTCAAATACACATTGCATGCACTTAAGTGAAAGATTTTCCGACAGATGTAACTGCTGGAAATGGGTGGAGGAATTCACTGAAAGAGTCAACCTATCTCATGAAACAAACATGGAATCCCTGGCCCAGAAATGTCTCGATTCCAAATTGCAAGCTATTCGATTATTGCATTCTGGGTAACCCAAACGAGCATTCCTTCCGAAAAGCTTAGAAACTGATGTTTCCTATATTCCATCACTGCAGAAAGGATTGAATTTGCATATATTACTAGCATTGTACTTGGAGTAGTGACCTATTTATATCCGATATATATCAATGCTGTATTTCTCGAATGTGTTATTGCTTACCGTCTCCTGTAACGGTCCCGCCAAGTAGAAAATGTCATCTCTAAACAAATAAATGACAATAATAGAATACAATGCAGGCACAATACATCTTAGTTTTTCATTGTAATGTTCATTACCTTAGCTGACAATGGGTTAGTAATCAGGGTCATTCACTTTATAGGCTGGTGTCTTAATTATAAGAGAACGCCTATTCCATAACAGTCTGAGGAGCTCGATGGCTCCATTAATCATTGACAGGAAACTATCTTCCAAATGAATCACTCTGACACTCATTTCATTAAGTTGCCAGACCAAAAAATTGATATGAAAGTCAAACAGCCGTGATATATTCCTTTCTTATGCAAGGATCACAGTTTTTTATATCACAGCCCCCTCCAAATGGCTATTTGATCACCCACCTTCCTGGTGAGGATCTTATTGGAATAGTAAAAAATAAGAGTTTTCTTCAGAGACAAGAGAAGTTTCTCAGCGCAATTAAGACCATTGTGATTACAATCCGTTCATGTACCGAATGCCTCGCCAGGGGAGATATTGTACTTTAAAGAGTCCGCAAATGTTCTGATATGCAGTAGATCTACCTTAACATGGAGCCTTTACATTTGAAACAGTTTTACAATTCATTGGTTGTTGTCTGTAACATCCAATGACCATATTTCTATTCATGATTTGTGTTTTACAGCGTCCTATTTATATTTATATATATATATATTTATACAGTGATGGATGGAGGACATTTTTCCCCTTTTATTACTTGACTTTTCTGTTAGTTGTTGTTCATAAAGTTTTTTGACCAAAATTCGATAAAAACTATTTGAAAAAAGTGACTTTTCTCTATGGAGAAGTGAAAACCACCAGAAACGAAATATGTTCATGGTAACATTGTTTATGATTTAAAGGACAACTGTCATATCAAAGCTATGTTTTAATAAAACTATTGTTTCATCAAGTATTGAAAGGAAACATAGATTTTATATGACATATATGTAAACAATTAAGGATACACCTTGTGTCAGACAATGTTTGAAAACCGACCGTAGTCTCTATGGTCCTCCCTCATTCTGTGCTGGGAGTGAAGCAGCGAAGACCATAGAGACTACGGTCGGCTATTAAACACTGTCTGACTCACGGTGTGTGTGTATGGCTGAAGGATCCTGTCGTATAATAAAGGTAGATATTAGTGGTAATAATCTTTTCACATACATTTCACTTATTATTATTATATTAAAAGACAGTTTGGAGGTGACATTTGTCTATTAACACAAAGAGAGAGAATATTTTTTAAATTATTTAAGTAAATATATAAATGTTGATGATTTTTGTAATTGTTCCTCCTGTTATGCACTTTATTTTTCACTTCTAAATTGATCTGTGAATCCCCTAGTGATCATTCATATTTCTATCCAATCAGTATCTTATTTTTTTTTGGCACCACAAGTGGAAATCAGACTTCTGACTACCACATATCTTCGGCATTGCGCAGTCTGTAATTCGGTTCTATTTCGGCTTTAAGATTCGGCAATTTTGCCAAACAATTGATCTTCCCAAATTTTGCCGAATTTGATCCAATATGAATCTCCAGGTCTATTGTAATCTTCTGTAAAAGTTGTTTCTGAGTTCCGGCATCCAAGTGGATAAACCTTCCTAGAATCTCATAAAGTTACCTTTGCTGTATTTACTAAGCATCAATGAGTATGACTTTATTATAGATGAGTAAACGCACTGTCTGTGGTCTGCTTGTTCTTCTCCCCTCTATAATTCATTGAACAGGCTTTGTTGCTATCTGATACAGTCATTGCGTCTTTACCTTAGCTTGAGTGACTCATCTCTTTCCTACAATTACATTTTTGATCTTTAATGCCTAGGAAGGATTATTTACTTTGACAGGGCACTGCAGGATAAACAGAGTAGATGAAATCTATATTGGCAGTCACCATTATGTTGCTGTTAGGACTAATAGGACCTGACTAGGAATGAAAGACAATATAACAGGAGAAATGTGGATGCGGAGATAGAAATTCCCTGTCTCTGCACTTTTTGGGACCGAACCAATCATTTCAGATCAATGCAAATAATGACTAAATGTCTCGTTTTATAGATTTCCAGTGAATATCTCATTATCGAATATTCATTCTTCATCACATCAAATGTCTTGTGGAAATATATTTTCATAAAGTGACTAAATGCTTTGGCCAGGTAAGCACGGATAACTCCAGGGATGTAACACTCGAGTGTTTGTGTGTCTTGTGTCCACCAGTCGGGTGTCCTGTCTTCATTTGCAGCGGTGGTGGTACAGCTGCACGGTAGCATTTTGGGTAATAACCTGAAAATGAATATGTCAGTTTTGGATTCCGACCGGTTCTGTTACATAATATTCCACTGTCTCTTTCAGCTTGGCCCCATGTTGACCAAATACGTCTCCAGTGAGACAATTCAGACAAAAGTGACATTTTTAAACGCCTTCTTTCTCCACCATTTTAATGGAAATAATAATGAAACATTGTATACCACCCGATATTTGACCGTGGCATCGAACTATATTTTCGTTTGGCCTGGAATTTGCTATGGAAAACTTAATACGTTAATCAAGAATCAATAATCAATAATGCGAGGCCGTTTTTTTCAATCACTTGAGAATCCTTCTAGCAGCCCACCTGATTATTTCAACAAAACATATAAAAAAAAAATGCCATCAGCCCCTTCGTGTTTTGCAAGTAAACATGCTTTTTCAGAATAAGCTTCTTTAATTCCTGTAAGTGTTTCCTACGATCATTAACAGCCAGTTGTTCAGTAAACCAAAGCAGATAGCCAATTAAATTAAATTAGAACAGTGAAAGAACACAAAACTACCTCTTCATCACTTCCATTCAGACAGCGAGCTGGGGGGTGACAATGCCATCTTTACAAGCAGCTGAAATTAACATTTTCATTGCGTCGTCTCGCTTTTCTTTTAATCTGCTGCATTTACAAACACCCATCGTCCACATAAAATGCATTTCTGACTGTGTTTCATAGACTGTTATATGGAACAGAACTGGATCCAGTCTGAGTTTAACCCAGTGAAAGCTGGCTGTATTTTGTTACGTAGCTGCAGGTGTCATGCATTCTATGATTCATTGTTCTTCCAAGAATTTACACTAAGCTAGAGGGTCGAATGAAAATAAATAAATTAATAAAATTAAAAAAAGAAATATGTATTTATATTTATTTCTTGTAAAGTTAGACTGCATCATGGGAACTAGGTGACAAGCATGCACGCTGCACTGCATCATGGGAACTAGGTGACAAGCATGCACGCTGCACTGCATCATGGGAACTAGGTGACAAGCATGCACGCTGCACTGCATCATGGGAACTAGGTGACAAGCATGCACGCTGCACTGCATCATGGGAACCAGGTGACAAGCATGCACGCTGCACTGCATCATGGGAACCAGGTGACAAGCATGCACGCTGCACTGCATCATGGGAACTAGGTGACAAGCATGCACGCTGCACTGCATCATGGGAACCAGGTGACAAGCATGCACGCTGCACTGCATCATGGGAACCAGGTGACAAGCATGCACGCTGCACTGCATCATGGGAACTAGGTGACAAGCATGCACACTGCACTGCATCATGGGAACTAGGTGACAAGCATGCATGCTGCACTGCATCATGGGAACCAGGTGACAAGCATGCACGCTGCACTGCATCATGGGAACCAGGTGACAAGCATGCACGCTGCACTGCATCATGGGAACTAGGTGACAAGCATGCACGCTGCACTGCATCATGGGAACTAGGTGACAAGCATGCACGCTGCACTGCATCATGGGAAGAAAGGATCACTTACTTTGGGAAGATATGGCCACCTACCATTTGGGTGCTACCTGTACCACTTTTAAGTGCATCAAAAGACAACATAAGAGGATATTGGGAACTTTTTAATTTACCCAGTATACAAATAAAATAATAAAAAATTATAGGAAATAGGAAATAGCACAAAAAAGAGGCTACATAAATATGTCCGATGGTCTTAATTCTATTTTGGCTTTGCAATAACCATGGGAACGTAGGAGATGTTTAGCCTCTAAAATACTGAATGAATAAACATATGAGAATTGTCTATCTGATCCTGATGACTAAATTTGATATTTATGGATTAAATTGCCCATAGTGCTCTACCGAGCAAAGGTGATAAGGACGTCAGCAACCATTGCTTTATAGGACATTTCCCATGGTGCTTAGCCAAACCACGTGGTCAGCAACCATTGCTTTATAGTACGTTTCCCATGGTGCTTAGCCAAACTGATACCGGAGAAACTGACGGAAGCCAAGCACAGAGAGATGGACACAGGTTTCTTCAGGAAGGAAGAGATTCTTTATTGGATCACCGATCGGGACTCAGAGGGACTAGCGTCACCAAAATACCACAAGTTCTGAGCCCCGGACAATAGTGCAGGCTCCTTATATAGGCACATAACTCCTCCCATATTAAGCTCCACCCGCACATTCTCTTAACCAATCAACACAAATAAGAATTAACTTCCTGCTTGACCGCATGGCCTGTCCAGCACAATGGAGGAGGGGAATACTATATCCTGTATTCTTGCACATGCTCCGTACACTACTGATCGTATCTTGCCACGTGCAATCAACTGATCGATACGTCAGCATATGCACGTACACATGCCACGTGGTAATCTCGGCCTACTAAATTTATTTTTACCGAGTTTCCACCACATTCCCCCCTTTGATGCCTCTTGATATTTTACAATTACTTGAGGCATCACTTAACCTTAGTTTTGCTTACACCGCAAGTTACCTTGAACCAGACCAGACTTATCTTATGATGTGAATCTTCAACATTCATCTTCCTGCATTGGTTCTCCTTGATCTAGAGCCTTATACTTATATATCGCCATTATCTGTGCAGCAGCCTTCCTCTCTGCTATATTTGCTATCAGGCTTTGCACAGACCTAACTACTAAGGGTATAAGGCACGGTAGGAGTAGACATAACAGTAAAATCAGTAGGACTCCACCTACCACTGCCTTAAGCCCTCCAAACCACTCATACCAGCTACCAAACCAACTACTTGGATTGTACCCTTTCCATACCTGAGTAGGCACATGCGCTAGTTTAACCATATGGCTAGTAAGCTCCGCTATTGCTTGCCCTTCGTCATCTATTTGAAGACAGCAATTGCTTAGGTTAAACTTCCCACATACACCTCCCTCTACTGCCAAAAGGTAATCCAAGGCTAATCTATTCTGGTATACTGCTGTCCTCATCCTAGTATTATGCTTCGCTAGGAGATTGAGCGCTTGTGATGTTTCGTTAGTAATAATCTCAACCACCGCCTGTAACCTTATAATACGGTTGAGCATATAAATAGGGGTTCTATAACCAAAGGTACCATCTTCTGCCCACGTGGCTGGCCCATAATAATCTATAATACGCTGGGGAGGCCATTCATTATCTTCCCAGGCGCCTATCTCTATGGGTCCCCTTTTCTTCCTATGATTCACATCATACACTTTAACACCTAAAGTCTCACCTGTTTCAATAGGTAACAAGAAGAAGGATGGTTTGAGCATACCCAACACACATGCCCCTTCCCAGTCCTGTGGCAACTCCGAATAGGCTTTCTTACCACAGATCCAGTACAAATTTGCTGGGGCTCTCCAGGTAGATGTGATAGATAGATCAAACCACACATCCTTTAAATTGGCGTATCTAGCAAACGGGTTAGATGGTTCTGAGACATTTGAAGCCGACCACCAAGTTGTATTTTTAGTATCATCATCATAAGCTTTTTGCCCTAGACAAGTTAATTCTCCTACAGAAGTATTATACATTATTCCTTTCCTTGCTATGCAAACATAACCTATGATGGAGGTCTTTAATCTCCACTCAGATTTACCTCTAACACTCATATGATAATCGGCCTGTGTAGATATTAGTTGGTCAACTGCCTCAGAACCGGACATTACCTCCTTTGCTTCCCAAGGCCATTGGTCTCCCATGTTAGTACCTCCACACACATAGCAGTTGGTAACATTAAGACTACCGGCAATACTTTCAGCTAGGTCAATGAACAGGTTTTTAGCATTATGGGGGATCTTATTATCTATACTCATCTCTTCATAAAAGGAATGATATACTTGATGAGTTTGGGAGGATACCGTATCAGTCTCTATCCCTATAAATAGTATTGTCCCAGGATCTAAACCCGTCCCGTATATCTGAAACCCAAATAAATTTCCATATTTGTCTAAGAACTTGTCGGGGTTATTAATAAGTATATGGACTGGGTTGCATTCCATAGACTTACAATATGGGCTAGTCGGCAACTTAGTCACTATCATGTCTTTGTCTACTGTCTGTCCCCAAGTCGCCCACCCCACACAAGACCAATATGGGCAAAAGTTATAGTCTTTATTTGGGCATCTAGGACTCACATATTTATTTTTACTACTGGGACAAATATATTTATCGTTAGATCCATACGTCCTCTCCCATCTAAGATCCCCACATACATTCCACGGCTTTCTACCACTTGATATCGCCTTACATGCATCAAATAGCAGAACACCCGAAGAATATACGGATTCTAACACCGTCTTATTAATTAGGGTCCCCTGAGGATCTCCATTCCTGAGAGTCAACCAAATTGTACGAGGTTGATACTCTGGACTGAAGCACTTAGGTTCTCCTACTCCTAAATGGCACACACTATAGTCTATATTTAGGTATCTACATCTCGATACATCTCCTTTACACTCGTATTGTGAATGCCAAATTAGGGTTTGGGAAATATGGTTACCTGTTCTCGTAGTCTTAATGCATACCTCACAGCTAGGAGTGTCGGTACCTCTACCTTCCTGAATATAAAAACACACATAAATAAACACAATCAAAAGCACATCTTTCGCCGTCATCCTCAGTCTTCGTCCGTGCGATGGCACCTCAGCTTCCAGGATGTAAGGGCTGCAGGGAATGGAGTTCTGCTCGTCTTCACAGGTGTCCCTTCGAGACTTTCCTGGCTTATAAACTATGTGTTGGTAAGCGGACAGGCTTTATTATGGCCTTCTCACTCACGCACCAAATCCCTGTAACAATAAAATTTGTAATCCACAATAATTCCTCGTTACTCCGACTGAGTAGTGCGTTTCAACCGGATCTTGCAGGGATTCTCTGGATCTGCTGTAACTTGCCAAGAATCGACTGCTGCTGGTTTAACCCTGGAGTGATGTATCCACGGAGTCACTTCGGCTACTTTTATCGCTGTAGGGGTAGACAAAAGAACAACATAAGGACCTCTCCACTTGGGCCCTAACGGCACATTATTCCACTCTTTAATCCACACTTGATCTCCTGGATGATAACTATGAACAGGGGGATAAATATTCACAGGTAATCTATCTTGTACCCATTTCTGTACCTCCTCCATAGTCTTACCCAACTCTATAACCTGCTGCCGGGTAATTCCTTCTCCCAACTGACTCAAATCCCCCCTTAAGTTACCAAGTACGGGAGGTGGTCGCCCATACATGATTTCAAAAGGAGAGAGGCCCATCCTTCTGGTAGGGGTACTGCGGATTCGCAATAACGCTATGGGTAAGAGAACGTTCCACTTAAGTTGGGTTTCCTGACACATTTTAGCCAACTGGTTCTTAATAGTTCTATTCATTCTCTCTACCTTACCAGAACTCTGGGGTCTATATGCAGTATGAAGCCTCCACTTTATACCAAGCATATGAGTCAGTTGTTGTAGGCACTGATGAACAAAAGCTGGACCATTGTCCGATCCTATAGAACAGGGTAGTCCATATCGGGGTCTTATTTCTCGTAGCAGGAATCTCACAACTTCTCCTGCTTTCTCTGTACGAGTAGGACATGCTTCTACCCAGCCTGAATAGGTGCACACAATTACCAACAGGTAACGATGTCCACCCGATTTAGGCATCACTGTAAAGTCTATTTGTAGATCGGACATGGGGAGTCCCCCCATAAACTGGACTCCTGGTGGCTTTACTGGTCCTTGTCTTGCATTATTTTTAGCACACGTTACACATCTGCGTACAATGGCCTGAGTCAAGTTGGACAATCTTGGTATGTAGAAATGTTTTCTGAGAGATTCTTCTGTACTGTCTCTCCCAGAATGTGTCCCGTTATGATAGTTCTGGACAATTTCTACTGCTAGTGATGCAGGTATGACTATTCTTCCATCTTCTAGCTGATACCACTTGTTCTCCAAATACTTTCCCGGTTCAGTCTTTAACCACTCCTCTTCTTGAGTTGTATAAACTGGAGTCCATTGAGACAGTGGGGTTGGTATTAGAGCAGCTATATGCCCCACATACTCCTGTCTTCCTGATTCAGCAGCACGCTTAGCTGCACTATCTGCCATCCGATTTCCTTTGGTTACATCACCATCTCCTCTCAGATGCGCTCGACAATGTATAATACTGACTTCTTTCGGCTCCCACACTGCTTCTAATAGTTGTAGGATTTCAGCTGCGTACTTGATTTCTTTGCCTTCTGAATTCAGTAGTCCTCTTTCTTTATACAAAGCTCCGTGGGCATGAGTGGTTAAAAACGCATACTTAGAGTCCGTATAGATATTCACTCTTAAACCTTCAGCCAATTGTAACGCTCGTGTCAGTGCTATCAATTCTGCCTTTTGTGCTGATGTTCCTTTCGCCAGTGGCCGAGCTTCTATCACCTTGTCTATTGTTGTTACTGCATATCCTGCATAGCGGATCCCTTCTTTCACATAACTACTGCCGTCGGTGTAATATTGAACATCGGGGTTCTGGATGGGAAAATCACGAAGATCTGGTCTACTTGAGAATACTTCATCCATTACTTCCAAACAATCATGTTGACTTTCAGTAGGTTGTGGCAAAAGGGTAGCTGGATTTAAGGTGTTTACAGTCTCTAAATGCACTCTTGGGTTTTCACACAACATTGCTTGATACTTGGTCATACGGCTGTTACTAAACCAATGATTTCCTTTGTAATCCAACAACGTCTGTACTGCATGTGGGACTCGTACATAAAGTTCTTGACCCAGAGTGAGTTTATCGGCTTCAGCTACTAGCAGGGCGGCTGCAGCTACGGCTCTTAGACAAGGTGGAAGTCCGCTGGCCACTGCATCCAGTTGCTTAGACATGTAGGCAACAGGTCTTTGCCATGATCCCAAGTACTGTGTCAATACTCCCACAGCCATTCTTCTTTGCTCATGTACGTACAGGTAGAATGGTCGTGTGTGATCAGGTAGACCTAATGCTGGGGCACTCATCAAAGCCTTCTTCACATCTTCAAATGCCGTTTGCTGTTCTTGAGTCCATAAGAAGGGGTCGTGCTCTGTACCTTTGATAGCTGCGTACAGAGGTTTTGCCAGTATCGCGTAGCTGGGAATCCATATCCTACAGAAGCCTGCTGCCCCCAAGAATTCTCGCACTTGTCTTCTATTCTTGGGTATTGGTATTTGGCAGACAGCTTCTTTTCTCTCTGGCCCCATAATTCTTTGACCTTCAGAGATATGGAATCCCAGATATTTGACAGTTGGCAAACACAACTGAGCCTTCTTTCTAGACACCTTGTATCCTGCCTTCCAGAGAATGTGTAGTAGATCGTGCGTTGCTTGCTGACATTTTTCTTTTGTAACTGCTGCTATCAACAAGTCATCTACATACTGTAACAATACACACTCTCCTGGGATGGACTCGAAATCCAGTAGATCTTGACTTAGAGCTGAACCAAATAGGGTAGGTGAATTTTTAAACCCTTGGGGCAGTCTTGTCCAGGTCATTTGGCGTTTTGAGCCCGTTACAGCGTTCTCCCATTGGAAAGCGAAGATACATTGACTTTCTGCGGCAATTCGGAGGCAAAAGAAGGCATCTTTGAGATCTAAGACTGTGAAGTAAGTAGCCCCGCCCGGAATTAAAGCAAGCAGGTTATATGGATTGGGCACGACTGGATGTATACTAACAACCGCATCATTGACTGCTCTCAAGTCCTGCACAGGTCGATACTCATCTGTACCGGGCTTTTGAACAGGCAGCAATGGGGTGTTCCAGGGGGAAGTACAGAATTTTAGGATACCATACCGTATGAACTTATCCAGATAAGATTGGATGTTCTTCTTAGCCTTCTGCGGGATGTGGTATTGTCGTAGGCTTACTGGATAAACCCCAAGTTTTAGTTCGATTTTAATAGGTGGAATATTGCGGGCCAGTCCTGGTGGGTTGTTCTCTGCCCAAACTCCGGGTATGTTGAATAATGTCTCATCACTCCTAGGGTTTTGGCTAGTCAACACTGTATAAAGTCGCCACTCTTCTTCCTTTGGTACGGATAAAGTCATAATACCTGAAGGTCCATTAAACTTTAAGGATGTTGTTCCATTTGGTAGGAACGTAATCTGCGCTTGTAATTTTGATAGCATATCACGTCCCAGCAATTGGACTGGACATTCAGGCATATAAAGGAATTGATGTTTTACTACATGGCCTCCCAATGTACAGAGTCGACTTTTAAGAACCGGTTTTTCAGCACTTCTTCCAGTTGCTCCTATCACAGTAATAGTCCTTCCAGATGGAGGAGCAACTAGATTAGTCACCACTGAATGTTCAGCACCAGTGTCGATCATGAACGCACTCCTTTTTCCCCCTATTGATACATCGACCATAGGCTCCGCTCGACCAAGGGGGATGGAGCCCGGTCGGTATCAATAGTCCTCCATGACCGTGTCAGCCAATCCTACAAAGTCCCTACCTTCTCTATCGCGGGACCTTTGCGCTGCTGGAATATACCTGTCTTCCCTAACACTTCCTCTGTTCCCATTACTCCCTCTATTACCATTACTCCCTCCGGGGCCTCCTCTACCTCTCGCTCTGCCTTTAAAGTTTCCGTAACCTGACCTAGGTCTGTCTCTCTCAGACTGTTCTCTTCGCGGACACTCATTTCTCCAATGCCCTTCTTCCCTACAGTAAGCGCACTGATTTCTACTTAGAGGTTCCTCATTCCATCTACTATCGCCTCTATCCGGGCCCCGTCTATCTACGCCTGCGATCGCTACCGCTAGCATATCAGCCTTTTTACGCATCTTGCGCTCTTCCTCTTTCTTACTTTCTGTATCCCTGTTCATATAAACCTTATTTGCTACCTCCATTAGTTGGGTGATGGACATACCTGCAAACCCTTCTAACTTTTGTAGCTTGCGCTTAATATCTCCGTATGCTTGGCTGACAAAGGCGGAGTTAACCATTCGGGAATTGTCTGCGTCTTCCGGATTAAAGGGGGTATACAAGCGGTATGCCTCCAATAATCGGTCATAAAAGACACTGGGCGCTTCATCGCTTTTCTGGATCACCTCAACTGTCTTCGACATGTTAATAGCTTTCTTTCCTCCTGCTTTCATGCCAGCAATTATAGCGTCTCTATAGGCTCTGAGTTGAACCATATCAGCACCATTTACGTTCCAATCGGGATCGGTGTTGGGATAATGTGTTGCGGCCCATGCTGCTGGATTTGCTTGGTTTAAAGTACGGGCTTTATCCTCTAGTGCTTTAATGGCTGCTTGATTAATTCTTGTCCTTTCCTCATTGTTAAATAAAGTCATTAATAACTGCTGGCAATCAGCCCATGTCGGATTATGCGTCTGTACTATTGAGGTGAACAGATCAGTCATAGCTTGTGGTTTCTCAGTATACGAGGAATTGTGGGTCTTCCAGTTTAAAAGATCGGTGGTAGTGAATGGGACATATACGAAGACTGGGTCAGCGTGTGCCATTTGACCTGCGGCATCGATATAAGCTGACCCGGGATTCAGACGAAGAGGCATCTGATAGTGCTTTAATTGTTGGGCACCAGTCAACTGTCGGGTTTGGATGGGGCTACGTAGAGGGGCGTCAGTCATGGGTTCCGGTCGGGGAGAGATAGGGTATGGGGATGTGGGAGGTTGGTTTTGGGAAAAGGTTGTAAATAAAACACTTCGAGTCGAGCTAGATGAAGCTTGACCGGAAGTCTGAAGTGGCGCCAAATCAGGATATTCGTTTTTAATGGGGGTTGGTTCTGATTCCGGAAGGGGAGATTTAGTACGAGGGGGGGTGGATCCTGTACTGGAGGAGGAAGCGGAAGTGGATGAGGGTAATGAGGGGAGGGGTGCAGGACTTCCTGCATTTGCGTCACTTCCTCTTAACGGAAAGTAAGGGGGCGGCAAAGGGATCTCGGACTCAGGGGGCGTGTCCAAAATGGGCCTAACACCAGTCCTAGTGGACAAACAAGTCCTAGCTACCATGAGGCGACACTGCTCCTCGTGGCATGTCTGGAGCCATTTTGGCGAGTCATTTACGGCCTGTCTCCAACAATCAATATAAGGAAACTGGCCGTAAAGTTCAGGCCTACCTGATACAGCCACGTGTAAGCGCTGTACCAGAGTTGGATCCAAACTGCCACGTGGCGGCCATGCCGCAACCAAAGTAGGCCACTCCCTAGTGCACAAAGTAACCAAACGTACAGGAGACATCTTAACCCCAAAATCACAAGTTTTGAATCCCTTTTTAAAATTCTTCACCATACAACCTAAGGGATCCGGAATCGTTGACTGCGACGCACCCATACTTAACAATGGAACGTCGTCGACAACGAATACTATGCACGCGTACTATTCAACAGTCACACCCGTTTCCTCTGGCAACAGCACCACGTGGTACAGTTACCAAGTGAAACGTACACAATAACAATAAACACTCAGGGAATTCCCGTACACACACAGCTGTTACACCAGTCACTATATAATCAATATTATGCCCTTTGGCGTAACTATACAGTCACCCACGCTATAATTCTCTATATACGAATTACCCGTCTATAACACACCCCAGTAACATCGTCTTTTACAAATAGCGGTTACAGTACGGTTAGCATAGGTCAAAGCACAAGTTAAGGTCACAATACAATTATTAGTGGTTATGGTGTTAAAACATGCAATTGACGACAATGATTAGTACTTATATACAGTGTCAGTAAATATACAGGATTATGGTACCGTGCACTATAATACAGCAACACACTATTAACACTCTCGCTAGACGGCTGAGCTCGCGCTATTTAACAAGATATACACTTTACTAAACAATCGTTAACACATTTACAATTCCCAACTAAACTATTGGCCAGTACCTTGAATGGACTACCTAAAAACAATCTACATACGTTTTGGTTAGCCACACTGCCCAATCACCACATATATAGCGAGCTAGAGGACCGAATTTACACAGACGCCTCTTAGTCGCACTATCAAAAGTCTAGTGGGTTCCAAATTTACACGCCTTCCCACTTAGCCCAGATAGGATGAGAGCTAGCGAACCGAATTTACACAGACGCCGCTTAGTCTCCCGGTCTCTCCGACCTAGCGAACAAAATGTACACCCTAGAACGCTAGTCTAGACAAGACACCGGTGTCCGGCTAGGGCTATTTACACCAGAGCCCCGCCTGACTAACAGAATCAAACGGTCTGACTAAAGAGCGTTCGATCGAGCGGTGCGCCTTCGCTCCTTCCCTCCGACAGAGGGGGCAGATACACAGATTCAAAACCCCTTTGGGCCTACCGCACAATCGGTATACCCCTAGTGGGTCCTGCCGTCTAAAACAGCAGTTGTCTTACCTCCTCGTTCCTGAACCTGAGTTCACACTCATCGACGGGGACACCCCAGCACTTCTCACGTAGAGGCCGATGATCTCCTGGACAACGGCCCAGTGGCGCCGAGACGAAGGGAGGTCCACGCAGAAGTTCAGGGGTGCAGCCGTAGAGAACGTGGGCAAAGATAGACCGTCTCACGCCTCTGCCTCTCAGCTACCGTTGAACGATGAGCTTCCCGGCCAATGCACCAAATGATACCGGAGAAACTGACGGAAGCCAAGCACAGAGAGATGGACACAGGTTTCTTCAGGAAGGAAGAGATTCTTTATTGGATCACCGATCGGGACTCAGAGGGACTAGCGTCACCAAAATACCACAAGTTCTGAGCACCGGACAATAGTGCAGGCTCCTTATATAGGCACATAACTCCTCCCATATTAAGCTCCACCCGCACATTCTCTTAACCAATCAACACAAATAAGAATTAACTTCCTGCTTGACCGCATGGCCTGTCCAGCACAATGGAGGAGGGGAATACTATATCCTGTATTCTTGCACATGCTCCGTACACTACTGATCGTATCTTGCCACGTGCAATCAACTGATCGATACGTCAGCATATGCACGTACACATGCCACGTGGTAATCTCGGCCTACTAAATTTATTTTTACCGAGTTTCCACCACAAAACCACGTGGTCAGCAACCATTGCTTTATGGGACATTTCCCATGGTGCCTAGCCAAACCACGTGGTCAGCAACCATTGCTTTATAGGATGTTTCCCATGGTGCTTAGTCAAACCATGTGGTCAGCAACCATTGCTTTATAGGACGTTTCCCATGGTGCCTAGCCAAACCACGTGGTCAGCAACCATTGCTTTATAGGACGTTTCCCATGGTGCCTAGCCAAACCACGTGGTCAGCAACCATTACTTTATAGGATGTTTCCCATGGTGCCTAGCCAAACCACGTGGTCAGCAACCATTGCTTTATAGGACATTTCCCATGGTGCCTAGCCAAACCACGTGGTCAGCAACCATTGTTATATAGGACGTTTCCCATGGTGCTTAGCCAAACCACGTGGTCAGCAACCATTGCTTTATGGGACATTTCCCATGGTGCTTAGCCAAACCACGTGGTCAGCAACCATTGTTATATAGGACGTTTCCCATGGTGCCTAGCCAAACCACGTGGTCAGCAACCATTGTTATATAGGACGTTTCCCATGGTGCTTAGCCAAACCACGTGGTCAGCAACCATTGCTTAATGGGATATTTCCCATGGTGCTTAGCCAAACCACGTGGTCAGCAACCATTGCTTTATAGGACGTTTCCCATGGTGCCTAGCCAAACCACGTGGTCAGCAAAAATTGCTTTATAGGACGTTTCCCATGGTGCCTAGCCAAACCACGTGGTCAGCAACCATTGCTTTATAGTACGTTTCCCATGGTGCTTAGCCAAACCACGTGGTCAGCAACCATTGCTTTATAGGACGTTTCCCATGGTGCTGTCAGGATCGGGACAGGGATCCAACACGCAGAGTACGAACAGTAGAGATGTATGTATACCGGACCTTAGAATGGCCGGACTAACGTAAGGAGAAAGCAGAGAATAGTCAGAGACAAGCCGGGGTCGAGGGAACGAGAGGACAGGTAAGCGAGAGACAAGCCGAGGTCAAAGGACACGAGAGGTAAACAGGAACGATAGTACAAGCCGAGTCAAAACCAGATAGAACGATAAACATAAGAGCACTGAGGGACCAGACAAGCTAGAACCACGACAGGGCAATGAACCATTAGCCACATCCCTCTTTTATACCCTGGTTCTCTAAATCATGGCTCCGCCCTTGCCGAGCCCTGATTCGTTGTTCCGAACCAAATTGACAGGTCGGGATGTGATTGCCGTCATGACGTCGGCTCCTGCGCGTCGTGTCATAAAAGGAAGTGGGGTTCTCGCGGCCGGCGTGGGAATGACTATGAGAGCTGTGAGGATTAGATGAATCAGCCCCGCTGAGAGAACGGACGTCGGGAAGTCTAACCTCCTCCGAGGTAGAGACTTCAGGTACCCTGACAGTACCCCCCCCTTCAGAAACGCCCACCGGGCGGAAGGAACCGGGGCGAGACGGAAAGCAAGCATGAAAAGCCCTGACAAGGCGAGGAGCATGCACATCCTCCTGGGCCACCCAAGACCTCTCTTCAGGACCATATCCTTTCCAGTCCACAAGATATTGCACCTTCCCCCGAGAAATCCGAGAATTGAGGATGGAATTGATCTCATACTCCTCCTGACCCTCAACCTGGACAGGATGAGGGGACGGCACAGTGGAGGAAAATCTGTTACATACCAAAGGCTTCAATAAAGAAACATGAAAGGAGTTCGGGATGCGTAAAGCAGGCGGAAGAGCCAGACGATATGCAACAGGATTTATCCGAGACAGAACCCTGTAAGGGCCTATGAAACGAGGAGCAAATTTCATGGAAGGAACTTTCAAGTGGATGTTTCTGGTACTCAACCATACCCTATCGCCCGGAGAGAATACAGGAGCCACCCTTCTGCGTTTGTCAGCGTGTTGTTTGGATAACATGGAATTATGAACAAGGATTTGTCGAGTCTGATCCCACAACTTTCTCAGATTGGCAACATGAATATCAACCGATGGTATCCCCTGGGAGGGGGAGGCCGACGGAAGAACGGAAGGATGGAAGCCATAATTCATGAAAAAGGGGCTAGAACGAGTAGAATCGCAAACACTGTTGTTGTGCGCAAACTCCGCCCAAGGAATCAAACCGACCCAATCGTCCTGGTGTTCAGAAACAAAACAACGCAAGAACTGTTCAACCTTTTGGTTGGTGCGCTCGGCAGCCCCATTGGACTGGGGATGATAGGCAGAGGAAAAATTTAATTTGATACCAAGCTGGGAACAGAAGGATCTCCAAAACCGGGAAACAAATTGGGAACCTCTATCAGAAACGATTTCAGAAGGAATCCCATGTAAACGAAAAATCTCCCTCGCGAAAATTTCAGCCAATTCGGGAGAAGAGGGCAATTTGAGCAGAGGTACAAAATGAGCCATTTTGGTAAACCTGTCAATTACTGTGAGGATAACCGTATGTCTTTTAGAAACCGGTAAATCAACAATGAAGTCCATAGCCAGACAGGACCATGGTTTCACAGGAATTTCTAGGGGTTGCAAAAGTCCACATGGGAGCGTATGAGGTTGTTTGTTCCTCATACAGACATCACATGCCCCGACGAATTCCTTAAGATCCTTACGTAATGAAGGCCACCAGAAATCTTTAGAAATCAGAGAACATGACTTGCGTATGCCAGGATGTCCGGCAAATTTACTGTTATGAAAACACTGCATAAGTTCCAGTTGGAGTTCAGGAGGCACGAAGTAACGGTCCCCCGGAATAGGTCCGGGTGCCAGATGTTGTAACTTCTTGATCTCCTCCAGCAACGGAGAGTGAATCTTAATGCTAGCGCTGGCAATAATATTACGCTTAGGAACTATAGAAGAAAAAAACATTTCAGGCATAGTAGAAGGTTCATGTTGGCGGGACAATGCATCGGCCTTAGAATTCTTAGAACCAGGTCTATAAGTGAGAACATAGTTGAAATGAGTAAGGAACAAAGACCAACGAGCCTGCCTGGCAGATAATCGCTTGGCTTCCCCTATATATGACAAATTCTTGTGATCCGTCAAAATAGTAACCGGGTGTAAAGTCCCTTCCAACAAGTGTCTCCACTCCTTTAAAGCCAAAATTACCGCTAACAGTTCCCTGTCACCAATATCATACCTGCTCTCAGGCCCAGACAATTTCCTAGAAAAAAAACCACATGGATGCAGTGGTTTATTCAAACTTAACCTTTGGGACAGAATAGCGCCTACACCTGTCTCTGAGGCGTCTACCTCGAGTAAGAAAGGCAAAGATGTGTCTGGATGAACTAATATCGGTGCTGAGGCAAACTGTTCCTTGAGAGTACTGAAAGCAACAAGCGCTTCTGGAGACCATGTCTTAGTATCAGCACCCTGTTTAGTCATGTTAGTAATAGGAGAGATAATAGACGAGTATCCCTTAATGAAGCGCCTATAGTAATTCGAGAAACCAATGAATCTCTGAATGGCTTTGAGTCCCTTGGGCAATGGCCAATCCAAGATAGATTGGAGTTTAACAGGGTCCATCTTAAAGCCCTCTCCAGAAATAACGTAACCAAGAAAATTTACCTGAGATTGGTCAAAGCTACACTTCTCCAATTTGCAGTACAACCCATGCTGTAGAAGTTTATGTAATACCCTTCTGACTTGTTTGTGATGAGTTTCAGGCTCTTTAGAATGTATTAGTATATCATCCAAATAAACTATAACACATTCCTGTTGAAATTCCCTAAGAACCTCATTAATCAAGTCCTGGAATACAGCAGGAGCATTGCAAAGCCCAAAGGGCATTACCGTGTATTCATAGTGGCCATACCGGGTAATGAAAGCCGTTTTCCATTCATCACCCTGCTGAATTCTCACCAAGTTATAAGCTCCCCTCAGGTCTAACTTGGTAAAAATCTTAGAAGTTTTCAGGCGATCAAATAGCTCAGTAATCAGGGGAATCGGATAAGCATTTCTGATTGTTATCTTGTTCAAGCCCCGATAATCGATGCAAGGCCGTAGTGTGCCGTCTTTTTTATCTATGAAAAAGAAACCGGCTCCGGCTGGAGAAGAGGACCTCCTAATAAAGCCTTTGTCTAGATTCTCCTGAATGTACTCCTCTAAGACTAAGTTCTCCTTAGCGGATAGAGGATATACATTACCCCTCGGGGGCATAGTACCAGGCAGAAGATTAATCTTACAATCAAAGGACCTGTGTGGAGGTAAAGTATCAGCCTTCCTCTTATCAAAGACTGCCTTTAAATCCTGATACTGGGAAGGTATCTGTAAATCTGTGGGCTTGTTAGAGTTGCTAGGTGTGTCCACTAGGCACAACGGAGAGACTTTCTGTACACAACCTTTCTGGCAACCCTGACCCCAAGAGACTATCTCACCTTGTTCCCAATCAATAGTAGGGTTATGCTTTTTAAGCCAGGGATACCCCAAAACTATAGGAACTGAAGGGGATGAGATAAGCATGAAAGAAATCTCCTCCTCGTGTAAAATACCAATGGTTAGTTTAACTGGTAAAGTTTCACAAGAAATAACTGGATCTAACAACGGTCTACCATCTATGGCCTCAACGGCCAGGGGAGTCTCCTTTAACTGAGATTGGATAGCATGTTTCTTGACAAAAGTTTGATCAATAAAGCTTTCAGCTGCTCCGGAATCTATTAATGCCATAGCTTTAAGTGCTCCCTTTTCCCAAGTTAAAGAAACCTGTACTAGTAGCCTATGATCCCTGTAATCATATGTAGAGGACAAAATAGAAACACCCAAGGCCTGTCCTCTGGAGAAACTTAGGTGCGAGCGTTTCCCGGACGGTTAGGACAATTAAGGCGTAGGTGACCTCCTACTCCACAATACATACACCGACCCTCCCTTTTCCTATTTTGTCTTTCATTCTCTGAAAGGTGAGTGTTACCAATCTGCATAGGTTCTGGGAGAGCTAGAATAGTAGATTCAGAATTCTGAAATGCGGGAGTTAGACTTAAGGAAGGACTATAACCAAAATCACGAGTGTTCTGCCTCTGTCTCATGCGTTCATCTATACGAGAAATAAATGAAATTAATTCCTCTAAATTTTCAGGAAGATCCCTAGTGGCAACCTCGTCTAGGATCGCATCTGACAATCCGTTCAGCAATACGTCCATATAGGCTTGTTCATTCCACTTGACCTCTGCCGCCAAGGATCTGAACTCTAGCGCATAATCCACAAGGGTTAGCCTATGCTGTCTAAGACGTAATAGTGATCTAGTAGCACTGGCCTTTCTCCCTGGAGGATCAAAAGTCCTCCTAAACGTAGTAAGGAACGCATTATAGTTATAGACTACTGGATTATCATTTTCCCACAGAGGGTTAGCCCATCTAAGAGCTTTGTCAATGAGTAGCGATATTATGAATCCAACCTTCGCCCTGTCAGTAGGATAGGCGCGGGGTTGTAATTCAAAATGAATTCCTATCTGGTTTAGGAAACCACGACAAGTATCTGGAGCACCGCCATACCGTAAAGGGGAAGTAACACGGGAAGAAATTCCCCCTGGGGCTACCTCTAGACCTGTGTTAGCAAGAGAGATAGATGGAGTACGAATTTCCTCTGCTTGATTACTCGGATGGGATAGTAATGCCTGCAGCGCCAGAGCCATTTGGTCCATTCTATGGTCCATGGCTTCAAACCTTGAGTCAGGTGAACCAAACTGAGCGTTAGTACCTGCAGGATCCATGGCCCTGTCGTAATGTCAGGATCGGGACAGGGATCCAACACGCAGAGTACGAACAGTAGAGATGTACGTATACCGGACCTTAGAATGGCCGGACTAACGTAAGGAGAAAGCAGAGAATAGTCAGAGACAAGCCGGGGTCGAGGGAACGAGAGGACAGGTAAGCGAGAGACAAGCCGAGGTCAAAGGACACGAGAGGTAAACAGGAACAATAGTACAAGCCGAGTCAAAACCAGATAGAACGATAAACATAAGAGCACTGAGGGACCAGACAAGCTAGAACCACGACAGGGCAATGAACCATTAGCCACATCCCTCTTTTATACCCTGGTTCTCTAAATCATGGCTCCGCCCTTGCCGAGCCCTGATTCGTTGTTCCGAACCAGATTGACAGGTCGGGATGTGATTGCCGTCATGATGTCGGCTCCTGCGCGTCGTGTCATAAAAGGAAGTGGGGTTCTCGCGGCCGGTGTGGGAATGACTATGAGAGCTGTGAGGATTAGATGAATCAGCCCCGCTGAGAGAACGGACGTCGGGAAGTCTAACCTCCTCCGAGGTAGAGACTTCAGGTACCCTGACAGGTGCTTAGCCAAACCACGTGGTCAGCAACCATTACTTTATAGGACGTTTCCCATGGTGCTTAGCCAAACCACGTGGTCAGCAACCATTACTTTACAGGACGTTTCCCATGGTGCCTAGCCAAACCACGGGGTCAGCAACCATTGCTTTATGGGACATTTCCCATGGTGCTTAGCCAAACCACGTGGTCAGCAACCATTGCTTTATAGGACGTTTCCCATGGTGCTTAGCCAAACCACGTGGTCAGCAACCATTGCTTTATAGGACGTTTCCCATGGTGCCTAGCCAAACCACGTGGTCAGCAACCATTGCTTTATAGGACATTTCCCATGGTGCTTAGCCAAACCACGTGGTCAGCAACCATTGCTTTATAGGACGTTTCCCATGGTGCTTAGCCAAACCACGTGGTCAGCAACCATTGCTTTATAGGACGTTTCCCATGGTGCCTAGCCAAACCACGTGGTCAGCAACCATTGCTTTATAGGACGTTTCCCATGGTGCTTAGCCAAACCATGTGGTCAGCAACCATTGCTTTATAGGACGTTTCCCATGGTGCTTAGCCAAACCACGTGGTCAGCAACCATTGCTTTATAGGACGTTTCCCATGGTGCTTAGCCAAACCACGAGGTCAGCAACCATTGCTTTATAGGACATTTCCCATGGTGCTTAGCCAAACCATGTGGTCAGCAACCATTGCTTTATAGGACATTTCCCATGGTGCTTAGCCAAACCACGTGGTCAGCAACCATTGCCTTATAGGACGTTTCCCATGGTGCTTAGCCAAACCACGTGGTCAGCAACCATTGCTTTATGGGACATTTACCATGGTGCTTAGCCAAACCACGTGGTCAGCAACCATTACTTTATAGGACGTTTCCCATGGTGCTTAGCCAAACCACGTGGTCAGCAACCATTACTTTACAGGACGTTTCCCATGGTGCCTAGCCAAACCACGTGGTCAGCAACCATTGCTTTATGGGACATTTCCCATGGTGCTTAGCCAAACCACGTGGTCAGCAACCATTGCTTTATAGGACGTTTCCCATGGTGCTTAGCCAAACCACGTGGTCAGCAACCATTGCTTTATAGGACGTTTCCCATGGTGCCTAGCCAAACCACGTGGTCAGCAACCATTGCTTTATAGGACATTTCCCATGGTGCTTAGCCAAACCACGTGGTCAGCAACCATTGCTTTATAGGACGTTTCCCATGGTGCTTAGCCAAACCACGTGGTCAGCAACCATTGCTTTATAGGACGTTTCCCATGGTGCCTAGCCAAACCACGTGGTCAGCAACCATTGCTTTATAGGACGTTTCCCATGGTGCTTAGCCAAACCATGTGGTCAGCAACCATTGCTTTATAGGACGTTTCCCATGGTGCTTAGCCAAACCACGTGGTCAGCAACCATTGCTTTATAGGACGTTTCCCATGGTGCTTAGCCAAACCACGAGGTCAGCAACCATTGCTTTATAGGACATTTCCCATGGTGCTTAGCCAAACCATGTGGTCAGCAACCATTGCTTTATAGGACATTTCCCATGGTGCTTAGCCAAACCACGTGGTCAGCAACCATTGCCTTATAGGACGTTTCCCATGGTGCTTAGCCAAACCACGTGGTCAGCAACCATTGCTTTATGGGACATTTACCATGGTGCTTAGCCAAACCACGTGGTCAGCAACCATTACTTTATAGGACGTTTCCCATGGTGCCTAGCCAAACCAAGTGGTCAGCAACCATTGCTTTATGGGACATTTCCCATGGTGCTTAGCCAAACCACGTGGTCAGCAACCATTGCTTTATAGGACATTTCCCATGGTGCTTAGCCAAACCCCGTGGTCAGCAACCATTGCTTTATAGGACGTTTCCCATGGTGCTTAGCCAAACCACGTGGTCAGCAACCATTGCTTTATGGGACATTTACCATGGTGCTTAGCCAAACCACGTGGTCAGCAACCATTACTTTATAGGACGTTTCCCATGGTGCCTAGCCAAACCACGTGGTCAGCAACCATTGCTTTAGGGGACATTTCCCATGGTGCCTAGCCAAACCACGTGGTCAGCAACCATTGCTTTATAGGATGTTTCCCATGGTGCTTAGCCAAACCACGTGGTCAGCAACTATTGCTTTATAGGACATTTCCCATGGTGCCTAGCCTAACCACGTGGTCAGCAACCATTGCTTTATAGGACATTTCCCATGGTGCTTAGCCTAACCACGTGGTCAGCAACCATTGCTTTATAGGACATTTCCCATGGTGCTTAGCCAAACCACGTGGTCAGCAACCATTGCTTTATAGGACGTCTCCCATGGTGCTTAGCCAAACCACGTGGTCAGCAACTATTGCTTTATAGGACGTTTCCCATGGTGCCTAGCCAAACCACGTGGTCAGCAACCATTGCTTTATAGGACGTTTCCCATGGTGCTTAGCCAAACCACGTGGTCAGCAACTATTGCTTTATAGGACGTTTCCCATGGTGCCTAGCCAAACCACGTGGTCAGCAACTATTGCTTTATAGGGCGTTTCCCATGGTGCTTAGCCAAACCACGTGGTCAGCAACCATTGCTTTATAGGACGTTTCCCATGGTGCTTAGCCAAACCACGTGGTCAGCAACTATTGCTTTATAGGATGTTTCCCATGGTGCCTAGCCAAACCACGTGGTCAGCAACCATTGCTTTATAGGACGTTTCCCATGGTGCTTAGCCAAACCACGTGGTCAGCAACCATTACTTTATAGGACGTTTCCCATGGTGCCTAGCCATACCACGTGGTCAGCAACCATTGCTTTATAGGACGTTTCCCATGGTGCCTAGCCAAACCACGTGGTCAGCAACCATTGCTTTATAGGACGTTTCCCATGGTGCCTAGCCAAACCACGTGGTCAGCAACCATTGCTTTATAGGACGTTTCCCATGGTGCTTAGCCAAACCACGTGGTCAGCAACCATTGCTTTATAGGACGTTTCCCATGGTGCCTAGCCAAACCACGTGGTCAGCAACCATTGCTTAATAGGACGTTTTCCATGGTGCTTAGCCAAACCATGTGGTCAGCAACCATTGCTTTATGGGACATTTCCCATGATGCTTAGCCATTCCATCTTTAAGGGACATTTGAATTCATACCCAGCCAGCCCAAATGCTTAGCCGAGCCAGTTAAGAATAAAAGCAGCTAAGATGCCTTTAATCCTGACGGCGATCTATCACTACCTGCTTGATAGGTTTTTTTATATTTTTTTTCATTTCCATAAACTGCAGATTCCCTACAACCCTCCTGCCATTTAATGACTTAATGGCTTTGGTAACAGAAAGGACGAAATAATAAGGTGAACCTGCCATATATAAATTATTCATTAATCCCACTAGCTGAAATCTTTCTGCCCTCCTATCTAATTTTCTAATTGTCGACATGCACCTGTGTGACCTCCATTGGCCGACACGATTTAGACAAACAGGAAAAATCATCTTATTTTTTTCAAAAACCTTATTTAATGGCTCACTTTGGCCAGCGAAAATAATAAAAAAGAAAAAATATTAAATGAAAAAAAACCCACAAAACAAAACATAGACATATTTTTGCCCATGAAATAAAATATATTACAAAATAAAAAAAAAATCATTCATATGCAAAAAAATAGAAAACATTAAAGTATTCTCGGTGTGGAATAAAAGAATACATTAGATGAGGTTAAGATCCTGGTTGAATTTTACTAACAAAGCCCCGGGGATTGTAAAATTCTCTGTTCTTAAAAGCAGATAGAAAACAAAATGCAGGACAGAAAAGAGCACAGCAAGTTAAAATAAATTAGCATGCAAAAAATTCACAGCACAGGATTGGGGAACCAAACGTAGATCAAAGAATTGGGCCCAGAATAGGAGAAAGAAAACATATCCATAGATGTAAAATGTGAAGAAATGAAATGTATTTGACATTTCGCCATTATAGGTGGGACAAGGACTGGGAGGGGCGGCAGATTCTGAGTACTGAAAAAAATTGAAATGTGAGTTCTAATGGCTAATTTATTGATGTCATAACCTAAAGCGAACGTTTCATTTGATAAAACCTTTGCTTTTATCTGTAAAGCATTTAAATATTAATACGACTAATACTACTGAGTGTGCGTTGCATTAAGATTTTTTTTAATGAGTTCCGTTTTCTGTAGATTTTTTTAAACTAAAATATTGGCATTTATATTTCCAGTCTCAGTCTTTTCGACTTAGTAGAAAATAACCCCAAAAACAACAGAATAAATTTGCATATTAAAAAAGTTTTATTTACAGAGTGGATAAGTATAGATTGTACAAAGAAAGGGCAGATAACGGTACATAATAGGAATAAACAGAAGAAGGAAACAGTGCTAAAATAAACCAATACTAAGATAGGTAATGTATGAGGCGGCAACCTAAAAATAGGGTTCCCTCTCAGCCCTATAGACAAAGGTAATACACAAGACACAATAGAAACAGGTTGCGCCAAAGCTGACTATGGTACTACTAAAAGAAACAAAATCCAGAGAATAAGTACTGCCAAAGCAAAGTGTCAAGTTGGGCCTGATGGGGCACCGACGGCTTTTGTGGAGGAATATTCTCGCTATGGGTTTTCAGGATCCGTATGTAAAGAGAGAAAGAGATAATAGTGCAAATACGTCTGATACAAAGTGTTCAATTGCAGGAAGAAGAGATCTATAGTAATCCTACTCACATGTAGTAGAGCTAAACTAGCTCTAGTGTGGATGGCATACAGCGGCACAATCCTCGCTTGTAGGATACGTAGGGAGGTATTGGTCTTTAAATCCGTATTTGGTGAAAAAAAAGACAGATGATAGGGCAATACGTCTGGTAAAGGTGGTATATACGACAACAGAGTCTATTATAGTCCTACTCAAGTGAAGTAGAGCTCAAACCAGCTCTAGTGTGAATGGAGTACGGCGGTATAATCCCCGCTTGTAGGATACGTTTAGAGGGTTGAGTCTTGCTTCAATATGTAGATCATGAAAGAGAAGAGACAACTAATAGTGCTCGCTGTATAAAAGTGGTATACAAGGAGTATTAATAAAATGTGTACTCACAGAGGATTGAGCAGGCAGACTGCTCAATGACTCAGGCGTGAGTGGTATAATCCCCACCTCGGATGTCTTTGGAGTAATACTCAGCGGGAGGAATAAAATCAGGATAACAAGCAAAAATACAAATAAAAAGAGTAAAATGGCACAATCAAAGTGAGTTAAAAGTCACTAAAATACCTTTATTTGGAATACAGAATAAAATATTAAAATATTAAAATATCCACATATCCAAATATATATGGGTCATTTGACCCATAGCGGGAATATTCCTCCACAAAAGCCGTCGGTGCCCCATCAGGCCCAACTTGGCACTTTGCTTTGGCACTACTTATTCTCTGGATTTTGTTTATTTTAGTCGTATTATAGTCAGCTTTGGCGCAACCTTTTTCTATTATGTCTTGAGATAACTGTACATGCATGTAAACATCTGATGACATACCAATAACCACTGTACAAGCAGTAATAAGTGCTTAAAATAGAAACCCATAAATCCATAACAGAGCGTTCATACTGACCCAAGAGCAGGAGATAGTAAAACTCCAACGTTTTGGCATCATAGCCTTCCTCAGGGGGAAACAGTCTTTTCGACTGGCTGATGTCCGAGGTCTGGAATAAATTCCCAATCAATATTTTTTATAATGCCCTGAGAAAGAAACCTCTTCTACCAATAGATCACAATTTTAGGTAAAAATGAGGTGATTTTCTTGTTCCTGCCAAGGTAATCTCCCTGTTCTCTAATCTTGACTAAAACTCATAGGATATGGTTCTGGTGCTGTTAAAGTGTATCTTCCTGTGAGAGCTACTCAGTATGTGCACACTGTGGTATTGCATACCAGAAAGGGAACTACTCCCATACTCTAATGGCATAGTGATAGGCCTTTGAGACTTTGCACTATCTATGCTATACTATCCCAGTTTTACAACCTTGGTACATCACACAGATGCAATAAAAGTTGCGAGTCTACAGTAGGCATTTTGGTTTGCAATCCAGGTTACAGGGTTTAAAAGCCAACACTGAAGCAGCCTCTTCTGAGCCACCCAGTCCACCTCTGCTAAGGTCACAAGTCAAAAGCTTCCCATAGAGAAGCATTGCAGACATAATGTGCATGTGCGGTAGTACCGCAATTTGCCCATCAAATTCCTCTAGTAATCAAGAACCCGATCAGACTTTGTCCTTTAAACCACCTTTTAATGTCAGGACTATCAGCCACTAGAGATGTGTTTCTCCAAAAGAGAGTGTTTGTCATTGTAGAAGAAAACTGTCCGGGGCATTGGACTCAGATCACTTTAATGAGATGAAGGGGTCTTGGTGGTTACTCCTTTATTAATATTGGTTGTGTTCCCTTGAACACTTGTCATTTTCTCCTTATTATCCTGATTTTGTTTATTCTCCTTCCTCCGTTTCCTTATTTCTGGATTAGCTCACACATTCTGTCTCGGTCTCCTTGACCTTTTTGCCTGGTTCTTGGATTTCACCAAAGCCCAATCTTTCCACTGTTCCCAATCAGACTTCTTTATCTCCCACTGCTACGCCATTTATTAAAAATCTTTAATTTTTTTCACCCTGTCTGGATTGCTTTGTATTTTACCAGCTTTCATGAGTCAGTCGTGGATTGCAAGAGTCAGTACGTCCCTGCTCCTGCAGCTACAGTCCTTAGTCAATGACACCCACCGCGATGCTTGTCTCGATGACCCTCAGATCACATTCATTATCTGAATGTCCTCAGAAAGGATTGGAAATAGAAAGTTCTCAAAACCAAAGTTCTTTCTGCGTATTTCGCCAGCTTGTATAAGTTATTTTTAGAAGTTCACCTTGTTGGCTTTTCCAAAAACTAGGTAAGGTGAAACATCAAGATAAATTACATCCATTCCAACCTGGGATCCCATGAGGGTTGTTTAAGATATTTCACACGTATGAATGACCTTAGACAAAAACTCAGCATTAAAATAACTTACAATGAATTGTTTCATTCTTAACCATAGATTTGGAAGTCATGCCCAAGCAAGACCTGATTGGTCCACCATGTGGATTTAAATGGGCAATGTTATCATCGTAACAAACATAACTTATTTAAAAGCTTGTTTTTACTCCTATTTGTTTTACTGATTAATCATAGAATTAATAAATCTATATTCAGATAGATTGTAGACCTTCTATGATTTGGACTGCTAACAACTAACACTGGCTGTATATAAAGTACATGATATGAAATAATATACACAATACTGTGTTTTGTCATGATATTTTATCTTTTCATTCATGTTTCTTTCTATGATTATTTTCTAATTTTTACCATCATTTTTTTCTTTTTCTTTTCTGTGCTTATTTCTAATATTTGACTGTAGTGTATATATATGTCTTAATTTGAGGCTTTTATTTTTGTTGAATGGGATAAAGGGACACTCCAGGCACCAAAACAACTTAATCTAAATGAATTGACATGGTTTCCGGAGGCCTATCCTGGTACTCTTACTTCAAGGAGTTAAACTATTCTTCAATGGTTTAACCCCAAAGTTGCCTTCAGCGTCAATGTCTAGTCCTTCCAGATGGCATCCAGCTTCCGAATTTTCCGATTGAGCGAGCGCGGAGTGCCACCAGGCAGAGGCATTGCTGAATGGCCGAGAGTGGTCAGCTGATGCTCTTAGTCAATCAGGCACTCCCCATTCACTAAACTGGCATGTTTCTTTGCAAGACAGTTTTGTGAATGTGCAGTCACTGATTGAGAGCATCAGCTGACTGCTAAAACCAGATGCCAACAAGGGGGGGAGAGGGGGATGGGCATCACCATTGGAGGCAACATTGGGGTTAACCTATTCAAGAGCGCTTACTCCTTGAGGTAAGAGTGCATCCAAAGTCCTGCTGGCGCCATAGCAATTTCATTTAGATGAAGTTGTTTTGGTGCCTGGAGTGTCCCTTTAATATTGATGTTGTACACGTGCCAAGATGAAGAAATGTTTTTTTTTGTTTGCTTTTTGCAATTATGACGTTTTTTTCACTTCTTGATCCTTGACATCTGCTATTCATTTCTACTCACGTTTTAATAAAACTTTAAAATCTTTTACCTTAAAATTATTTGCCTTTTTTTTTACATAATTTGTGGGCTAGCGTTGGTCATTTCTCTGTTCTGGAATGTGCCGTAGCCCTGTACGCCTTGTTGCTTGTGATACTGTGTATCAATATATTCATGACCTGATTTATTTAATACAATTGAAACATGTTCACGGAACAAAGTAATTATTGTATCAGTAAATGGCATTGGGTATTGCAACAAATCCGCTCTCATTGCTCTGGCTGGATTCTATTAAAAGACATGATCAGATTGCTGTTGATTTAATGACACTTTTTCCATAGATGTCAATCTAAGAGCAGTTTTGCACATACCACCGCTAAGTTCATCACTTAGAATGCAATGATATTAGGGCATAGAAAGAGATTCTCAAGACTTGTGAATGAAAACATCCCCTTCAGACAGGTAAACACATTTTATCTACAGATTTGATTTTCTTGCAAAATCGCCAAGAAATGTGTAGAATAAGAGCTAAGTGGAAGCCATCTTTCTAGGAGGAAAGTAAAAATCCACTTGGGTTTATTAATTATTTATTAGTAAGACTGCCTGACATTTGAATAATTACTTCCTCTAAATGAAGACGAGTCTGTCAATCAAGTGTTTAATCTACTGATAAACCTTTCACTCTTATGCCAAAAAGGATGTGAAAAACAGGCCAAGAGAAGAAAGTGTAATCATTTTCTGAGAATAGTTACACATTTTGGGCTTTATTTACTAAACTGGGATATAAGAGAATTGTGCAACACACACACACACACACACACAGACAGACAGACAGACACACAAACACACACACACACAAACGCACATACACGTACAACAATCTGGATTAAGGTTCCCCATGGCCCTTATCAAGATGCCAGATTGTGTGGGGTGCATGTGTTGGCTCAGTGTTGGATGTGGAGGAGACTGAGATCTGTATGGGAGGTGGCCAGGCTAAGTGTATATGTGTGTGGTGGCTGAATTGTGTGCGTGTAGGGAGGCCGAATGTGTCTTGGTGTTGTCTGTGTGTATGCTTTGCCCCTCTTGTTTCCTTTCCTGGTGGTCCAGTGGTGTGTGAGCAGGATGGAGTGTGAGCTGGATTTCTGGTGGTCCAGTGGAGTGTGAGCTGGATCCCTGGTAGTCTAGTTTAGGTTGGGTTCCTGGTGGTACGGTGGAGTCTGAGCAGAATTTCTGGTGATCCCGTGGAATGTGAGCTGAATCCCTAGTGGTCTAGTTTAGTGTGAGTTGGGTCCCCGGTGGTCCAGTGGAGTGTAAGCAGGATTCCAAGTGGTCCAGTGGAGTGTGAGCTGGATTCCTGGTGGTCTACTTTAGTGTGAGCTGGTTTCCTGGTGGTCCAGTGGAGTGTGTGCAGAATCCCTGGTGGTCCAGTGGAGTTTGAGCAGGGTCCCTGGTGGTCCAGTGGGGGAGCTCCATTTTCTGTACCAATATCAGACCACTTTAAGAACACCCTCGCGGTTCCATTGCACAGTCAATTATTTGGAGTGCTGTGGTGCTATGAGTCATCGAAAAGTGCTGGGGGAACTCTCAGGGTGCTTTTAAAGTGGCCCTTACATTAATGAAGTGAGGGAGCACAGTGCTGGGCAGGTAGATATTTTGAAAGGTCTGCTTAGAACCAGATAACCAGGCCCAGACAAGAGCTCACCTCAGTCGTCTAATGGGTTTTTGGGTATGCTCAAAGGGAGCAGTGGGACTTACATGGCCTGGTCAAACTGAGATTTCACTATTTGCAGCTGCCACCATTAATTCAGGAAAGGACTGAATGAGAATGTCAGCAACTGCCATCCAGGGGGTTCAACTGCCATCCATAACGCCCACTAATCTTGGGAAGACCAGACATGCATGGGGGTCCCTGCCCACGGGGGTCCCTATACTCCATGTTGGCAGCCAAACTGCACATTATGGAATATGAAAACATGATCTGGCCATTGAAATAAATTATATATATATATATATATATATATATATATATATATATATATATATAAACAAGAAACTGTAAGAATGGTCTGCGCTCACTGTCTTCATAGCAAAGTTTCAAGGTTTTTTTTTTTTTTTTATAATATATCTGAGTGCAGATACATTCCACTATACTTTGTGGCAATACATATTAGTCAGGACGGTCAACGTTTCAGTCCAGCCTTTTATTGGTTCTGAGGAAAGTCCCAAAACGGGACTGAAACATTGACCAACCTTACTTGTATGTATTGACACAAAGTATAGTTGAATGTATCTTCACTTGGATATATTATTTAAAAAAATTAACTTTTGCTACGAAGACCGTGAGTGCAGATCATTCTTAAATTTCTAGTGTATATATATATATACCAAGGACTGGCGCCCACATTTTGGATATTTTTTGTGAGCTAAAGTGCAAGGACATTTGTATATATTTTCGGTTGCTCCCAAATGCCTGTCATTAATAAATAGTACATTTTTCATAGCTAGTACATCAATCTGACCATTTCTAATGAGCTATAGGATCTTACTGCATGGTGTACACTTGCTGTCATCTACTGGTTGATGGGTTTAGAATAAGAAACGAGCCATCATTAATTAACCTTCTCTTCCTATGTAGATTCACTCATTGAGATGCAGATAATTAAACCAAGGTCATTCCAAGGAGTGACATGAGAAAGCAGCTGCACGGACGTGGTGGATTCGCTTTGGTTAAGGAAAAAAAGAAAAATCTCACTTAATTTAATGCTATCCTTTAACAACCGGCCTTTACATTATTCTCTCTTCACTGAGCTTTTAGCTACTCTCACCTATTTTGTGTAAAAGTGTGAAACGGATGGTGTAGGGCATGCAGGACGACCAGACCAACGTAGGGTGAGATTTAAAAATCTAGATACCTTTTTTTGAGAATTGTTACAAAAAGTTTTGTTTTTTTCCAGGGACCCTTGCAGACTGCTGAATCCAAGGCCTCCAGATCAAACCGTCTTCCTCGGAACATTGAAGCTCCCTCTTAGAAGCTGTCTCCCCCTCTTCCTCAGTCGATTAAGACATCACATTCTGTGGAGTGTTGGGAGGAGGCCTACAACCCTCAGTCTCTAATGAAGAAAGATAAACAATACCTGCAACTGATATGAGAATAACAAGACATATTTACAACAATCACTGAAAGCGACCAGAAGGGGTTGAACACATTGCCGTGTCACATTCTGTGGTGGCTATAATTAAGCTGTGGATATGTTTATATTTTTCTTCACCTATCTACAGCTATTTAGACTCTTTCCACTGACAAGAATGAACCATTTTCCAGTAATGAGTGAAGAAATCAGAAGATCTTGTGGGGACGCTGCAGTAGTCCTCTGGTGACACCTCCTCCCTCCCCACCTCCCCCCTCTCTCCCCCCCCCCCCCCCCCCCTGTTGTTTGCTAGTTTGAATTCTTACCTGGGGTCTCTTGCTTCCAGCCTCCATTCCAGCACACAGTAAAGCCTGAAGCTCTATGTGAGCTAGTCCTGGTGATGAAGGAATGGTGGAGAGTGATTACCTGATAATCTCAGCCAATGAGCTAGCACTGCGAGACTTGGCTCAGGAGAGCTAAAGGGAGTTCCTAAGCAGGAGTTACCAGCTCTTCTGACTGCTTTCAAGAGGCAGGGATAGGACCCTGACAGTTCTAAATGGTTTGACTACTTACAATGATTGCACTTTTGGCACCATAACAACCACAGCAGTCTGCGAAGACAATCTTGTTTGGAGTATTCCTTTAATACGTGTAGTATGAGTCCAAAGAGAAATCAGATTTGGAGCCAAAGACATTTTTTCCATTTTTAGCACGGTTGGAAATTTGTTTTGTTTTCCATGCCTTCTTCTGGATCAACAGCAACAGTGGGTAGTTCACAAGCTTAAACTTGATGTATTCAGGCATTTTCAAGTGACATTACATATAATAAGTGTGAGTGCGGGTGAATCCGGTACCCATTACAGAATTGGTATTGTTACTAACACCATAAACACTATACAGTATACACTTCTTTACTGACTGACAGGAAGTAGACACTAGGTTGTCTCACTGTGGTCTGGAGTCATTCCTGGTTGTAAGTCCTTATAGCAAGATATTTGAACTTACAAAGCTGTTTTCGATGTTTTAGAGGGAAGCCATTTCCTCTAGAATCTTGGAATTCCTGTAAGTATTTGTATTCCGTAGATTCTGCTAAACACAGCTGGAAGGGATACGTACACGAGAAAATGACTTCCCCCATAAACAATTTCTATATCAGATTATTTATAACTATTACTCACAATAGCACAGAGAAATTAAAGACAATGCTAATATTTCCAGTTGCAAATTCAAATTGTATTTCCATTTGGGACCCCGGCTACGACATTAAGATAAAATAGATCTCCGGTCACAGGGGAGCAGTCTATATCAGACAATTTCCTCCAATTTTTTCCTTTTTGTTGTTTACCCTTTTTCAATGAAAATCCTCACAAGTCGGATGAGCCTGTACGTAGCTTTAAATATTTCAAGTCTCTGCCAACGTGTCTCCAGCTTAATTAGATTATGATATTTCAAAGCGTGCCCAGTTGTTGTAATTTGTTTATGATACAGAGCTGCTCTTTGATCATCCAAGCTCATTTTTATGGAAACTATGTAAACGCGAGAAGGATAAGGAATTAAGTGCATGGAGTCAATGCGAGGGGAATACAGGAAATTAAGCACTACTTAAAAACAAGCTTATAAATAAAAAATGGGTCTGTGTCTAGCGAGAGAGATTTAAGGAAATATTTTGTCTTTATCATCAGTGTGAGTTGATAAGTATTGCAGATTGCCTTACGTTCTTACTGATAATATAAACATAATGCTAGGCTTTAAAGAGAAATCACAAAGAAAAATATCCCGATAACAAGGAACTATCGCTACGCATACAGACTGCTATTTAAAAGCAATTCAATTCTTGTGTTCTGTAACCTTAAACGTATCATGCCACCATGTAGTTCAATAAAATCACCATGAATTAAATGTTAACTGCGTGTTGATTCTATTAAACTTGTTTTATTAGAAACCTGCCATCCCTTACCGCCTAATTTTGAATACACTGCTGCGTTTTGGCGCGGTAGGAGTGGTATATGCAAAGCAGGGCCTGATTTGCAGATGTTAAAAACACACGGTCTGTTTAGCACTCTGAGCCTTTACAATATGTTATTGTATCAGCTATTTAGAGGAGCGGCCACATAACTGCTTTGGAACTGAGAAACTCAAATCCCAATCAGACAATCTCAGCGCCTAGCAATATGCTGTATATCTACCTACCATCATAGATTGTTAGCTCATGTGAACAAAGCCTTCTTCACGTCTAAATATCCCCTTTCTATAATTGTAAAGTATATACAGAATATGCTGTCACTATACAAATGATAATAATTATTGGACATTATTGTGAATTAATCCACAAATAATTATGCAAAAAAAAAGAAAAAGGTTTAGAATATTGCAGAAAAAACATGTGCACACACACACACACACACACACACACACACACACAAACACACACACACACACACACAAACACACACACAAACACACAAACACTTTTTTTTTAATCCATATTGAATGATTATGCCACAAATTACAATTGTTTTCTGAAATACAATCACAGAAATGTGTTTCTAGCTGATTTATGTTGTTTGCTAATTTTGATTTTGTTTTGGGTTTTGTGCCCCTGCAGTCTCACTGCTCAATATGGGCGCAGAGGGGGTCATGGCCCCCCTACATTATTTAGTGCATAATGCATTGAAATTGAAGTCGGGAGCACTGAGTCTCCCTACACAAGCTGCAGCAGCACTGTCACAGTGCCCCCTCTGGCAGCATGTGGGCACTGGGCTGTATTCCCACATGCTGCCAGAGGGGGCACTGTGCTGTATTCCCAAATGCTGCCAGAGGGGGCACTGGGCTGTATTCCCACATGCTGCCAGAGGGGGCACTGTGCTGTATTCCCAAATGCTGCCAGAGGGGGCACTGGGCTGTATTCCCACATGCTGCCAGAGGGGGGCCAGAGGGGGCGCTGTTCTGTATTCCCACATGCTGCCAGAGGGGGCGCTGTGCTGTATTCCCACATGCTGTCAGAGGGGGCACTGTGCTGTATTCCCACATGCTGTCAGAGGGGGCACTGTGCTGTATTCCCAAATGCTGCCAGAGGGGGCACTGGGCTGTATTCCCACATGCTGCCAGAGGGGGGCCAGAGGGGGCGCTGTTCTGTATTCCCACATGCTGCCAGAGGGGGCGCTGTGCTGTATTCCCACATGCTGTCAGAGGGGGCACTGTGCTGTATTCCCACATGCTGTCAGAGGGGGCACTGTGCTGTATTCCCACATGCTGCCAGAGGGGGCGCTGTGCTGTATTCCCACATGCTGCCAGAGGGGGCACTGGGATGTATTCCCACATGCTGCCAGAGGGGGCACTGTGCTGTATTCCCACATGCTGCCAGAGGGGGGCCAGAGGGGGCGCTGTGCTGTCTTCTCACATGCTGCCAGAGGGGGGGGGCAGAGGGGGCGCTGTGCTGTATTCCCACATGCTGCCAGAGGGGGCACTGTGCTGTATTCCCACATGCTGCCAGACGGGGGCACTGGGCTGTATTCCCACATGCTGCCAGAGGGGGCACTGTGCTGAATTCCCACATGCTGCCAGAGGGGGCGCTGTGCTGTATTCTCACATGCTGCCAGAGGGGGGTCAGAGGGGGCGCTGTGCTGTATTCCCATGTGCTGCCAGCTGGGGCGCTGTGCTGGGATCCCACATGCTATCAGAGGGGGCACTGTGCTGTATTCCCACGTGCTGCCAGAGATGGCACTGTGCTGTATTCCCACATGCTGCCAGAGGGGGCACTGTGCTGTATTCCCACATGCTGCCAGAGGGGGCACTGTGCTGAATTCCCACATGCTGCCAGAGGGGGCACTGTGCTGTATTCCCACATGCTGCCAGAGGGGGGCCAGAGGGGGCGCTGTGCTGTATTCCCACATGCTGCCAGAGGGGGGCCAGAGGGGGCGCTGTGCTGTATTCCCACATGCTGCCAGAGGGGGTGCTGTGCTGTATTCCGACATGCTGCCAGAGGGGGCGCTGTGCTGTATTCCCACATGCTGCCAGAGGGGGCACTGTGCTGTATTCCCAAATGCTGCCAGAGGGGGCGCTGTGCTGTATTCCCACATTCTGCCAGAGGGGGCACAGAGCTGTATTCCCACATGCTGCCAGGGGGGCACTGTGCTGGGATCCCACATGCTGCCAGAGGGGGCGCTGTGCTGTATTGTGGGGGGACTCAGTCTGTGTATGTGTATGGGTCAGTCTGTGTGTGTTTGTGGGTCAGTCTCTGTGTGAGAGTCAGTGTGTATGGGTCAGTCTGTGTGTGTGTGTGTGTGTGTGTGTGGAGGGGGAGGGTCAGTCTGTGTGTGTGTGTATGGGTTAGTCTGTGTGTGGGCGTGGGGTTCAGTCTGTGTGTATGGGTTCATTCTGTGTGTGTTTGTGTATGGGTCAGTCTGTGTGTGTATGTGTTCAGTCTATGTGTATGGGTGTGGGGTCAGTCTGTGTATATGGGGGAGCAGTCTGTGTGGTGTATGGGTCTGTGTGGGGTCAGTCTGTGTGTGTGTGTGTCTGTGTTTGTATGTGTTCAGTCTATGTGTGTGGGGTCAGTCTGTGTGTGTGTGTATGGGTCAGTCTGTTTGTGGGGGTGGGGGTTCAGTCTTTGTGTGTGACTCAGTCTGTGTGTGTGGCTCAGTCTGTGTGGGCATGGCTCAGTCTGTGTGTGTTGGGGGGTCAGTCTGTGTGTGTGTATGGGTCAGTATGTGTGTGTGTGTGTATGGGTCAGTCTGTGTGTGGAGGTGGGAGTCAGTCTATGTGTATGGGGCGGTCTGTGCGGGGTGGGCCTGTGTGTGTGTGTGGGGGGGGGGCTCAGCCTGTGTTTGTGTATGGGTCAGTCTGTGTGTATGGGTTCAGCCTGTGTGTGGATGGGGGTCAGTCTGTGTGTGTATGTATGGGTCAGTCTGTGTATGTGGAGGAGCAGTCTGTGTGGGTGTATGGGTCAGTCTGTGTGGGGGCAGTCTGTGTGTGTGTGTGTGTGTGTGTGTGTATGGGTCAGTCTGTGTGTGTATGGGTCAGTTTGTGTGTGTATGGGTCAGTCTGTGTGTGTATGGGTCAGTTTGTGTGTGTATGGGTCAGTCTGTGTGTGTTGGGGGCTCAGTCTGTGTGTGTGTGTGGGTCAGTCTGTGTGTGTGTGTGTGTTTGTATGGGTCAGTCTGTGTGTGGAGGTGGGAGTCAGTCTGTGTGTATGGGTCAGTCTGTGCGGGGTCGGTCTGTTTGTGGGGTGAGGGCTCAGCCTGTGTGTGTGTGTATGGGTCAGTCTCTGTGTGTATGGGTTCAGTCTGTGTGTGGATGGGGGTCAGTCTGTGTGTGTATGTATGGGTCAGTCTGTGTATGTGGAGGAGCAGTCTGTGTGGGTGTATGGGTCAGTCTGTGTGGGGGCAGTCTGTGTGTGTGTGTGTATGGGTCACTCTGTGTGTGTATGGGTCAGTCCATGTGTGTGGGGGTGTCAGTCCATGGGAATCAGTCTGTGTGTGGAGATGGGGGGTTCAGTCTGTGTGTGTGGCGGTCATTTTTTGTGTATAAGTCAGTCTGTGTGTGTGTGGGGGGGCTCAGTCTGTGTGTGTGTATGGGTCAGTCTGTGTGTATGGGTCAGTCTGTGTGTGTGTATGGGTCAGTCTGTGTGTATGGGTCAGTCTGTGTAGGGAGGTGTCAGTCTGTGTGTATGGGTCAGTTTGTGTGTATGGGTCAGTCTGTGTGTGTGGGTCAGTCTGTGTGTGTATGGGTCAGTCTGTGTGTGTATGGGTCAGTCTGTGTGTGTATGGGTCAGTCTGTGTGTGTATGGGTCAGTCTGTGTGTGTATGGGTCAGTCTGTGTAGGGAGGTGTCAGTCTGTGTGTATGGCTCAGTTTGTGTGTATGGGTCAGTCTGTGTGTGTGGGTCAGTCTGTGTGTATGGGTCAGTCTCTGACTGAGACACACACTGAGACACATACACATTTGCTCACAAATTGCCATTTTTATTTTTATTTAAATCCACCCAGACTCCCTACCTTTGGGAGAGCTGTGTGGATTTTTCCCTGGTGTCCAGTGTGTCTCCTCTCAATCTTCCTGCAGTTTCTCTCTGCTCCCCTGCTCGCTCTCTGTAGTGATGCTGGGGCCATAGTGGCATCATGTCACTACGCACGAGGGAGCAGAGAGGAACTGCAGGAAGGTTACTGCTACCTCGCATGCTGCCTCCATGCTCCCTGCGGCAGACGGCTTTAATGTTTCCTGCGCGGCTTAGCAAAGGCTGACAAATGCCAGGTGCCAGGGTGAAATGTCTAGTCGCCATGGCGACCTGGCGCCTGTAATTTGTTGAACCTTTGGCTTCCAAAATCATTTCTATACAGATGACACGCAAATCTACCTGTCCTCTCCTGATCTCTCCCCGTCCCTCTTGACTAGTGTCTCTGACTGCCTCTCTGCTATTTCTAACTGGATGGCTGCCCACTTCCTTAAACTAAACTTGACCAAAACTGAAATTCTGTTCTTTCCTCCCTCAAGTGTTGTTACTCCTGTGTCTGTCTCCCTCCAAGTCCATCAGCTCCACCACGCAGGCTCGCTGCCTAGGTGTTCTCTTTGACTCCGACCTCTCCTTCAGGCCTCATGTTCAGTCTATCGACAAATCCTGTAATTTCCATCTCAAAAACATTGCGCGCATCCGCCCCTTCTTAACGCCAGATGCGACTAAGGTGTTGGTCCATTCCACTGTCCTTTCTCGCCTTGAGTACTGTAATCCGCTTCTCATTGGTCTTACGTGCTCCCAACTTGCGCCGTTACTGTCCATAATGAATGCGGCGGCGAGGCTTCCTGTCCGCCCGCACCTCCCATGCCTCACCCTTCTGTCTGTCCCTACATTGGCTTCCTATAAAATATAGAGCTCAATTTAAAATTCTGGTTCTTGCTTTGAAATCTCTACATAATGCTGCTCCCACCTATTTATCATCCCTTATACACAAGTATGTCCCGTCTAGGCCCTTACGATCTGCTGAAGACTTACGTCTATCTTCTGTCCGTACTCAACCTCTGATGCTCGCCTTCAAGATTTCTCGAGGGCTGCACCGTTCCTGTGGAACTCGCTTCCCTCCACTGTTAGATGCTCACCCAGTCTCCACTCCTTCAAAAAATCTTTAAAAACCCACTTCTTTATAAAAGCGTATCAATTAAACTGTTAATAGCTCCTGACTGATTCCTCTTCTGCAACTGTCACTAGTCTAATACTATCCTTACCTTTTTGTGTCATTTTACCCCACTCCCTCTAGCATGTAAGCTCATTGAGCAGGGCCCTCAACCCCTCTGTTCCTGTGTGTCCAACTTGTCTGGTTACAACTACATGTCTGTTTGTCCACCCATTGTAAAGCGCTGCGGAATTTGACGGCGCTCTATAAATATAATAATAATAATGTATGTGTGTGCATATATATTTTCGTACGCACACACATATACACATTTTAGAACTGCCCACCATACCTTTGTCCCTGGTCTTTCATGTGCCCCTCCTAAGTATGAATCCTGGAGATGCCGCTGCATTTAGGAGTTAAATCCTGCTCTGTTAATAGCTTGCTAGATTCGGCGGGAGTCTCCTGTGTGTGACTAAAGTTCAACTTAAAGAGCAGGAGATACAAACTACTAAAGTAAACACACTGGGCTGTAATATCTGATTTAAAATTATTTTGTTTTCATGCAGGCTGTGTAAGTCACAGCTAGGGGAGGTGTGGCTAGGGCTGCATAAACAGAAACCACCGTGATTAAACTCCTAAATGGCAGAGAATTAAGCTGTGAGACTGCAGGGGCATGATCTATACACCAAAACTGCTTCATAATGCTTATTGTATCCCTTTAAGTATCTTTCACAAAATTCAGACTGGGAAGACCATCATTTGGTGAAGTGAGATATCATTCCACGCCACCGTCTTAATATTGGTGGTTGAAGACTGGAGAACAGCTATAGAGTCTGTTGGCAATAATTTATCAAATAGACCAGCTGCCATGTACTCTAGACACAAAGCCTTAGCACTTCATCAAACACGCCTATAAATCAGCCATGTTGTGGGTACCGATGCCAGCAGTGCTTGATCTCCCGGGTACCTCAATCATCTGATTTGCTCTGATTGATTTCCACCCATCACCAAACACATAACCAGCCAAGAGGGAAGTGACCCTATTGTTTATCGGACCAGGTCATCAGCTGTTGTGCCACAGGGGAAAAAAAGTGTTGTCTAACTGGGATTCTAGAGGATGCTTTTTTCTAGACTGTCTGTCCTTTACTATATCTGGCAGAAGTTTGAATTTAATAAATCAATGACTGCAGCACTGAGTGCAACATAAATAGCTCACGTTGTATCTCTCACAAGAATGCAAGAGTAATTCACAGGATCAGAGCAGGTATCTCCGACAGGCAGAAATACAGCCTCTATAAAGACAAGATGTGCCGGCCTATTACTGTACATGTCTGCAGCAGCTACCCTTTGCTCCCTGAGAAGTATAAAAAATAACTTCAATGATGTTTGTTTTATTGCTGTCAGACGCATATAAATTTATATAGATAGGTAGAAAGACAGGCAGGGGGGCTTGATTCTGTTATGGTAAAGAATGCATTTGTTTTACGCAGAATATCCACAAATCTGGTGTAATAATCTCAGCCGCCTGTTTGTATTGACCTGTTTGGACGGACAGGTTCTCACAGTTTCACGATCCCATCCTTTGCTCAGGGATAACACAGGGTTTATTTACTAAACAGTGAGTTGTGTTGAATTCTGAGATTGGAAGAGATTTTTCCAAGTTGATACTTTGGGCAACATTTAAAAAATTAAGTTATTAACTCATCCCAATTTATTATTTGGCTAATAATGGCCATAATTGTTATTTAATCAAAGTGGACTAATGGACAAACATTACCCATACACGGCACTGTGCAAACACACAGATTATCACATATACAGCACTGTGCAAACACACACGTCTCATCACATACACAGCACTGTGCAAACACACTGATCATCACATACACAGCACTGTGCAAACACACTGATCATCACATACACAGCACTGTGCAAACACACTGATCATCACATACACAGCACTGTGCAAACACACTGATTATCACATACACAGCACTGTGCAAACACACACTGCTCATCACATACACAACACTGTGCAAACACACACTGATCATCACATACACAACACTGTACAAACGCGCAATGATCTTCACATACAAAGCACTATGCTCATCACATACACAACACTGTGCAAACACACACTGATATCACATACACAGCACTGTGCAAACACACACTGATATCACATACACAGCACTGTGCAAACACACTGATTATCACATACACAGAACTGTGCAAACACACACTGCTCATCACATTCACAACAATGTGCAAACACACACTGATCATCACATACACACTACTGTACAAACACGCACTGATCTTCACATACAAAGCACTATGCAAACACACACTGATCATCACATACACAACACTGTGCAAACACGCACTGATCTTCACATACACAGCACTGTGCAAGCACACACTGATCATCACATACACAGCACTGTGCAAACACACACTGATAACACATACACAGCACTGTGCAAACACACACTGATATCACATACACAGCACTGTGCAAACACACTGATCATCACATACACAGCACTGTGCAAGCACACTGGTCATAACATACACATCACTGTGCAAACACACACTGATAACACATACACAGCACTGTGCAAACACACTGATCATAACATACACAGCACTGTGCAAGCACACTGATCATCACATACACAGCACTGTGCAAACACACACTGATAACACATACACAGCACTGTGCAAACACACTGATCATCACATACACAGCACTGTGCAAGCACACTGGACATCACATACACAGCACTGTGCAAACACACACTGATAACACATACACAACACTGTGCAAACACACTGATCATAACATACACAGCACTGTGCAAGCACACTGATCATCACATACACAGCACTGTGCAAACACACTGATCTTCACATACACAGCACTGTGCAAACACACATTGATATCATATACACAGCACTGTGCAAACACACTGATCATCACATACACAGCACTGTGCAAACACACTGATCATCACATACACAGCACTGTGCAAGCACACTGATCATCACATACACAGCACTGTGCAAACACACTGATCATCACATACACAGCACTGTGCAAACACACTGATCTTCACATACACCGCACTGTGCAAACACACACTGATATCACATACACAGCACTGTGCAAACACACTGATCATCTCATACACGGCACTGTGAAAACACACACTGATCATCACATACACAACACTGTGCAAACACACACTGCTCTTCACATACACAGCACTGTGCAAACACACACTGATCATCACATACACAGCACTGTGCAAACACACACTGATCATCACATACACAGCACTGTGCAAACACACTGATCATCACATACACAGCACTGCTCAAACACACTGATCTTCACATACACAGCACTGTGCAAACACACACTGATATCACATACACAGCACTGTGCAAACACACTGATCCTCACATACACAGCACTGTGCAAACACACACTGATCTTCACATACACAGCACTGTGCAAGCACACACTGATCATCACATACACAACACTGTGCAAACACACACTGATCTTCACATACACAGCACTGTGCAAACACACACTGATCTTCACATACACAGCACTGTGCAAACACACACTGATCTTCACATACACAGCACTGTGCAAACACACACTGATCATCACATACACAGCACTGTGCAAACACACACTGATCTTCACATACACAGCACTGTGCAAACACACACTGATCTTCACATACACAGCACTGTGCAAACACACACTGATCATCACATACACAGCACTGTGCAAACACACACTGATCATCACATACACAGCACTGTGCAAACACACACTGATCATCACATACACAGCACTGTGCAAACACACACTGATCTTCACATACACAGCACTGTGCAAACACACTGATCCTCACATACACAGCACTGTGCAAACACACACTGATCTTCACATACACAGCACTGTGCAAGCACACACTGATCATCACATACACAACACTGTGCAAACACACACTGATCTTCACATACACAGCACTGTGCAAACACACACTGATCTTCACATACACAGCACTGTGCAAACACACTGATCATCACATACACAGCACTGTGCAAACACACACTGATCATCACATACACAGCACTGTGTAAACACACACTGATCTTCACATACACAGCACTGTGCAAACACACACTGATCATCGCATACATATCCTGACTCCCAGTATCACTGCGGCGTGCGAGGGAGCTGAGCAGAACAAAAGCTCAGAGCTCCCCTTGTGCCACCCTCTGCCGGACTGTGAACATTTAAAGGCTTCGGGTGGGCCCTGAGGTGGCCAGCCTGGCCAGCTCTTGGGCACCTCATGAAAGAGGCTAACAGGGCATATGCCAGGGCGCTTGGTGGGTGGCTTATTTTGTCACCCCCACTAAAAGTGCAGCCCAAGGCAAATGCCTTGTTAGTCTTGTGGGAAATATACCACTGACTGTGCAAACACACTGATCATCACATACAATCACACACAATACTAGTACAGATAATCACATACACAGCACTGTGCACACACTGATCATCACATAAACAGCACTGTGCAAGCACACTGATTGTCATGTACAATCACACACACAATACTGTCCAGACAATCACACACAGTACTGTCCAGACAATCACACATAGTACTGTGCAGACAATCACACACAGTACTGTGCAGACAATATAGTGCGCAGACAATCACACACGTTGTGCAGACAATCACACACAGTACTGTGCAGACAATCACACATTGTTGTGCAGACATGAACATACAGTACTGTGCAGACAATCACACACAGTAATTTGCAGACAATCACACACATTGCCGTGCAGATAATCACACATAGTAATGTGCAGATAATCACACACATTGTTGTGCAGACATTCACACACAGTACTGTGCAGACAATCACACACAGTAATGTGCAGACAATCACACACAGTGCTCTGCAGACAATCACACACAGTAATGTGCAGACAATCACACACACTGTACTGTGCAGACAATCACAAAAGCATTACTGTGCAGACAATCACAAACAGTCATTTGCAGACAATAACACACATTGTTGTGCAGACAATCACACACAGTAATGTGCAGACAATAACACACATTGTTGTGCAGACAATCACACACAGTAATGTGCAGTCAATAACACACATTGTTGTGCAGACAATCACACACAGTAATGTGCAGTCAATAACACACAGTCAGGATCGGGACAGGGATCCAACACGCAGAGTACAAACAGTAGCCAGATACGTATACCGGACCTTAGAATGGCCGGACTAACGTAAGTAGTACAGTATAGAATGGTCAAAGACAAGCCGAGGTCGAGGGTAACAGAAGACAGGTAAGCGAGAGACAAGCCGAATCAAGGGTAACAGAGATAAGCAGAGTAAGGTAAACAAGCCGGGTCAAAACCAAAAGGGATAATAGAATACACAAGCACTGAGTGACTAGAACAAGCTAGAACCACGACAGGGCAATGAGCTAATGAAAGAAGCTCTGTTAAATACCCTGTTCAGAGCAGTAACCACGCCTCCAAGGCGTCTTGATTGGTCCTGCAGCAATTGACTGACAGGTCGTTCCGGGGGAGTGTCCTAATGACTACTTCCTGCCTAGATGCTGTAAAAGGCAGTCACTCCTTCGCGGCTGGCCTAGCATGACCGGATAGACCGCGGGGAAGGGAGCCATCAGGCCGTCTGGATGGAGGAACAGCTAAGTCTCTACCTCTTTCGGAGGTAGAGACCACAGGTACCCTGACAGTACCCCCCCTCTCAGATACGCCCACCGGGCGGAATGAACCGGGACAAGATGGGAAGCAAGAGTGATACGCCCTGCGGAGACGGGGAGCATGAACATCCTCCTGAGGTACCCAACTCCTCTCCTCAGGACCAAATCCCTTCCAATCAACCAGATATTGTACTCTCCCCCGGGAGATTCGAGAATCAATAATAGAGTTAACCTCATACTCCTCCTGACCCTCCACCTGAACGGGGCGAGGAGGGGCTATTGTGGAGGAAAATCTGTTACATATGAGTGGTTTCAGCAATGAAACTTGAAACGAGTTCGGGATGCGTAAGGTATTAGGAAGAGCTAAACGATACGCAACTGGATTGATACGGGTCAGCACCCTGTAGGGTCCAATATAACGAGGAGCGAACTTCATGGATGGCACTTTTAAACGGATGTTCCTCGTGCTCAGCCATACCCTATCACCTGGAACAAAGACCGGAGCCGCCCTTCTACGTTTATCAGCGTGTTTCTTAACCAACATAGAGTTGTGCACAAGGATTTGTCGACTTTGATCCCACAACTTCCTCAAATTGGCAACATGAACATCAACCGACGGCACCCCCTGGGAAGGAGAATCCGAAGGAAGAATAGACGGATGAAAACCATAATTCATGAAGAAGGGGCTTGAATGAGTAGAATCGCAAACGAGATTGTTGTGTGCAAACTCCGCCCAAGGAATCAAACCGACCCAATCATCCTGGTGTTCAGAAACAAAGCATCGTAAATATTGTTCAATTTTCTGGTTGGTACGTTCAGCAGCTCCGTTAGACTGAGGATGATAGGCAGAAGAAAAGTTTAATTTAATACCAAGTTGAGAGCAGAAGGACCTCCAAAAGCGGGAAACAAATTGGGAGCCTCTGTCCGATACAATTTGAGAGGGTATCCCATGTAGGCGAAAAATCTCCTTAGCGAATATCTCTGCCAATTCGGGAGAAGACGGGAGTTTAGGCAGGGGAATGAAGTGTGCCATCTTAGTAAACCTGTCAACCACGGTGAGGATAACAGTCTGTCTTTTAGAGATAGGTAGATCGACAATAAAGTCCATGGCCAAACAGGACCATGGTTTTTCTGGAACCTCCAAGGGGTGCAGGAATCCACATGGAAGCGTATGGGGTCGTTAGGTTTTAGTACAAACTTCACATGCAGCGATGAACTCCTCAATATCCCTCCGTAAAGCAGGCCACCAGAAGTCCTTAGAGATCAACGCGTAAGTTTTGCGAATACCAGGATGTCCCGCCATCTTGCTATTATGTAAACACTGTAAAAGTTCCAGTTGAAGAGCAGGAGGAACGAAATGACGGCCCGCAGGAGTCTGTTTAGGTGCTAGATGTTGCAACTTAATGATCTCGGCCAGTAATGGAGAATGAATCCTGAGATTCGTATTAGCAATGATATTGCATTTCGGAACTATAGAAGAAAGAACTGGTTCAGGTACAGTAGAAGGTTCATATTGGCGAGATAATGCATCGGCTTTAGAGTTTTTAGAACCAGGTCTGTAAGTCAGTACATAATTGAAGTGAGTCAGGAATAAGGACCAACGAGCTTGTCTAGAGGATAAGCGCTTAGCCTCCCCAATATAGGACAAGTTTTTGTGGTCCGTCAAAATCGTAATAGGGTGTAGGGTCCCCTCCAACAAATGTCTCCACTCCTTTAAGGCTTTAATGACTGCTAACAGTTCCCTTTCTCCGATGTCATATCTGCTCTCAGGCCCAGAAAATTTCTTAGAGAAGAAACCACAAGGGTGTAACGGTTTATCCACCCCTAACCTTTGAGACAGGACAGCCCCAACTGCTGTCTCAGATGCATCGACCTCAAGCAAGTAAGGCAGAGTCGTATCAGGATGGACTAGAATGGAAGCCGAGGCAAAAAGTTCCTTGAGAGTCTTGAAAGCACCAAGAGCTTCCTTAGACCAGAACTTAGTATCAGCCCCTTGTTTGGTCATATTGGTAATAGGCGCAATGATAGAGGAGTATCCTTTAATGAAGCGCCTATAGTAGTTGGAAAAACCAATAAACCTTTGGATAGCTTTGAGTCCTTTGGGCAAGGGCCAGTCTAAAATAGATTGGAGTTTTACAGGATCCATTTTAAAACCCTCCCCAGAAATCACGTATCCAAGAAAGTCTACCTGAGACTGATCAAAACTGCACTTCTCCAATTTGCAATATAGGCCATGTTGCAGCAGCTTGTGTAATACCTTTCTGACCTGTCTATGGTGAGTCTCAATCTCCTTAGAGTGTATTAGTATGTCGTCCAGGTAAACAATAACACAATCATGCTGAAACTCCCTAAGTACCTCATTAATCAAATCTTGAAATACTGCAGACGCATTGCATAGTCCAAATGGCATAACAGTGTATTCGTAATGGCCATACCGGGTATTGAATGCCGTCATCCACTCGTGACCTTGCTGGATTCTCACCAAATTGTAAGCCCCTCTGAGATCTAACTTGGTGAAGATTTTGGAGCCCTTAAGACGATCAAATAACTCGGTAATCAGTGGGATAGGATAGGCATTTCTGACAGTTATTTTATTCAAGCCTCGGTAATCGATACATGGTCTCAGCGTGCCATCCTTCTTCTTAATGAAAAAGAACCCAGCCCCGGCCAGAGAAGAAGTCCTCCTGATGAATCCCTTTTCTAAATTCTCCCGAATATACTCCTCTAGAACCGAGTTTTCCTGAACAGACAAAGGATATACATGGCCCCTCGGAGGCATAGTGCCGGGTAGAAGCTTAATCTTACAGTCAAATGACCTGTGTGGAGGCAAAGAATCGGCATTCTTCTTGTCAAACACTGCCCTTAAGTCTAGGTAAAGGTCTGGTATTTGTCTTTCTGTGGACTGAGTAGGATTCTCCGGTATGTTAATATTAGCTAATGGGGAAACCTTGCACAAACACCGATCCTGGCAGCCCTGGCCCCACGAGAGTATCTCTCCTAACTCCCAATCGATAATAGGGTTATGTCTTTTCAACCATGGGTACCCCAGAACTATGGGAACGGAAGGAGACGAAATGAGCATAAGAGATAACTTCTCCACGTGTAGGATACCAACATTTAACTCAATGGGTATGGTCTCACGAAAGATAACAGGGTCTAGTAGTGGTCTACCATCTATGGCCTCAACGGCCAAAGGTGTCTCCGTTAGCTGGGATGGGAAATTGTTCTTACTAGCAAAGGCTTGGTCGATAAAATTCTCAGCAGCACCGGAATCTATCAATGCCATAGCCCTTACTACTTCCTTCCCCCAAGTTAAGGAAACTGGTAGCAGAAGCCTGTGATCTTTATAATTAGGAGTAGAGGACAAAATAGAAACACCCAAGGCCTGTCCTCTAGAGAGACTTAGGTGCGAGCGTTTCCCGGGCGGTTAGAACAGTTCGAGAGTAAATGACCCTTGGCCCCACAGTACATACACAAACCCTCTCTTCTCCTGTGCTGTCTTTCCTCCTCAGAGAGGCGGGTATACCCTATCTGCATAGGTTCAGTAAACAAAGATATCGTGGAGTCAGGACTTGGAAAAGCGGGAGCTAACCTAAAAGAAGGTCTCTGGTTCCTCTCTCGAGTGTTCTGTCTCTCTCTTAGACGTTCATCTATACGAGAGATGAACGAAATTAAATCCTCTAAATTCTCAGGGAGTTCTCTGGTAGCAACCTCATCAAGGATTACATCAGATAGGCCATTCAAAAATACATCCATATACGCCTGCTCATTCCACTTGATTTCTGCCGCCAGAGACCTGAACTCTAGTGCATAATCCACCAGTGTTCGGTTCTCCTGTCTCAGGCGCAACAGTAATCTGGCTGCATTAACCTTTCTACCTGGAGGGTCAAATGTTCTTCTAAAAGCAGCTACAAATGCGTTATAGTTATAAACTAATGGGTTATCGTTCTCCCATAGTGGGTTGGCCCATCTCAGAGCTTTCTCAATGAGTAGGATGATAATAAATCCTACTTTTGCCCTATCTGTAGGATAAGAGCGAGGTTGCAATTCAAAGTGGATACTAATTTGGTTTAAAAAACCACGACACTTCTCAGGAGCCCCACCATAGCGTACTGGGGGGGTAATGTGAGAAGAAGCACCCACTGCGGCTACCTCTAGACCTGAACCGACAGGAGAAACAGGGGTATTACGTATCTCCTCTGGTGGGTTATTGGCACAAGCTAATAGAGCCTGTAGCGCAAGCGCCATCTGATCCATTCTGTGATCCATGGCTTCAAACCTAGGATCAGGAGCAGCCAGCTTACTGTTTGTACTTGCAGGATCCATTGGCCCTGTCGTAAAGTCAGGATCGGGACAGGGATCCAACACGCAGAGTACAAACAGTAGCCAGATACGTATACCGGACCTTAGAATGGCCGGACTAACGTAAGTAGTACAGTATAGAATGGTCAAAGACAAGCCGAGGTCGAGGGTAACAGAAGACAGGTAAGCGAGAGACAAGCCGAATCAAGGGTAACAGAGATAAGCAGAGTAAGGTAAACAAGCCGGGTCAAAACCAAAAGGGATAATAGAATACACAAGCACTGAGTGACTAGAACAAGCTAGAACCACGACAGGGCAATGAGCTAATGAAAGAAGCTCTGTTAAATACCCTGTTCAGAGCAGTAACCACGCCTCCAAGGCGTCTTGATTGGTCTTGCAGCAATTGACTGACAGGTCGTTCCGGGGGAGTGTCCTGATGACTACTTCCTGCCTAGATGCTGTAAAAGGCAGTCACTCCTTCGCGGCCGGCCTTGCATGACCGGATAGACCGCGGGGAAGGGAGCCATCAGACCGTCTGGATGGAGGAACAGCTAAGTCTCTACCTCTTTCGGAGGTAGAGACCACAGGTACCCTGACACACACATTGTTGTGCAGACAATCACACACAGTAATTTGCAGACAATAACACACATTGTTGTGCAGACAATCACACACACTGTACTGTGCAGACAATCACACACAGTAATATGCAGACAATCACACACAATAATGTGTAGACAATAACATACATTGTTGTGCAGACAATCACACACAGTAATGTGCAGACAATCACACACATTGTTGTGCAGACCAAAAAATACATTACATACCTTGCACAGGAATAAACATTGATCATTAAATAGGCTTCAGGACAAAAACAAAGACTGATCATTAAATTCACACTGTCCTTGGACTCAGTCTGAATAGATTTGGCGTTTTAACTAGTACCCCCGATTTATTTCTGTCCTCAATTTAGTTTTCTTCCCCCCTTCAGCCATATTTCAGTTCCTCTCAAACATCTTATGTCTTCATCCCATCTATCTCTCTCCCTCTCTCTCCCTCTCTCTCTCTCCACAATTCTGTTTTTCTACCTGTCTGTCTGATTATCAATCTTTTCTTCTATCCAGGGTCCTATTTATCTCTCTACCTAAGCTACAGTGTAACATGATCCAAACTCTTCTAAACAGTGAATATTATACGTTTTACTAAATCAAATTACAAGATCCGGGCGATGCTCCCAAACACGTCTGATCACGTACCCCATACACTAACCATGCACCCCTCCACCCCTCCACTCCCCACACTCCAATTCCTTTCATTGCAACCGTTTCTTTAATTTAGTTCTTTTCCCATAAACAAAGGCATAGTGAATGATCCGTGTGCTTAACTCTGCCCTAGGAGATCGTTTACATCAAACCAACGATCAAAAAATAATGCAGATAAAATTTGTCATGGGGATTTCCATACAAAAGAATTACAGTCGAGAAATTGCCTGATCAATAACATGGATTTTCACTGCAGGGGCTCATAGTCCAATTGCGTTCGACACTCACACGCTGATAAGAGGCCAAGTGCGCTAATCTGCTGGGGAGCTGAGTCAGCACATTGCCAGGTAAGTATTTATAGAGATCGTGTTACAGAATTATCACCTTACAGCGCCCGTTCTCTTGTTACTTCTAAAATTGCCTTCCTTTATTTGACCGCTAAACGCAGGTGAATGGGGGGGAAATATATTGCTTTCAGCTGTCAAAGTATTGAAAAATAGAGTACTTTTATCTGTTGGTCCATTCCGACACCCACAAAAAACATTAACCCCTTAAGGACCAAACTTCTGGAAAAAAAAAAGGGAATCATGACATGTCACACACGTCATGTGTCCTTAAGGGGTTAAAGGGGATAGATGCCTGGGATATATCAAAGAGAAGACATTACGCAGCTGGAACGGAGAGGATTTAAGGAATTTGTGTTCCCACTTATCTGGAAAGGCATGCTATCACTAGAAATACTCTTTATTCACTAATTGTAGTTGACTTAAAGAACAGCAGGTTTTATGAAGCACTATGTACACCTTGCTGCCTAGAGGCAGGTCGTTACTAACGTAGAGCCATTATAGACGCTGTAATATAGATGGGCGTCAGTACAGGCCTCCTTACATTGTGCTCTTAAAGAAAGGGGGGACAGCTGTGCACCCTACAATTCCATTGCAAGTTACAAACACCTTCACTCCTGGTGTATCCCCTAACCTATTGTGACACTGGAGATGCTGCAAACTGTAACTCCTATCACTGTAAGCCAGGACCTAGGATTCTTCAATTGAAATGTAAACCTAAAATATCTAGCCATCTACCTTACTACTGTCTGTGTCTATAACTCCTAATTTCTAGATATAATCTATTTACCTCTAAACCCCATTCCCTAACCTCAACCACAAAACCTAAAAAGTAAATACATTTTAGCTAAGTTACCGTTTACCTCACAACGCTCACTGGGAGACATGTTAAAATGAAAGTGCTAAAGCATCAGCTGAGAGCCTCGCTTGGCCTCCCTGAGAGTGATTGCAGTTACAGCCTGAAACATCTTGACCAATGTGGACATTCTGAGAACATTATCTAGACATGATCACTCGGGTAGGGAGATTATTTTGTGCAGAAGGAGAATGTGCTTTAATTAAGTTAAGGTACAATGAAATAGGCCGTAACGCACAATTTGTGGGCCATCAAACACCTACCATTCAGTGTCTATATTTGACTTAGTGCAGTAAAATATATTGAGGGACTTGACTCTCGTTATTTGTATCTAGACTTTGTAACATTCTGAGATTTCACATTCTTTGCCTCTACTTACAACGAGATTCACAATGTAATATTTGTTGCTTATGTAATTATGTACCAAGTCTACCAAACGCTATCCCTTTCTAAACCAATCTTTAATGGACCAGACTTGTGAACGGTGGGATGTCTAGGTTCAGCCGAATAACTTTTCCCGAAAGTGAAATTTTGTTTGGGAGCTCTGCTGCTTGTTCATGTGACGCTCCGTTTGGCTGAACGTCGTCTATTGAGAATTATTGAGGAGAACCACATCATTTTATGTATATATTTAGAAGTACTCTGATAGGTCAGTTTTCCTGTCATTTGGTTCAGAGATCAAGTATCGAGATTACGTGTTAAATATATAATATAGAAATATAGACTTTCTTACGGTTCCTTCTTTTTTTGATCTATTCCTTACTTCTCACTTATTCTGTGAATAAAATTAACATTTAGTGACTGTCAGCCATCACCTATTTATCCTTCCAATTATTTCTTTTTTTGGCACCACGGGTAGAGCCATTACTCCCAAAACATCTGAACATATTTGGGCATCATTGTGTTGTTTACTTTGTATTATGTCCACGTAGCGCTTTGGACATACGGAATTCGGTCAAACAGCCGATCCGCCTAAATTCGTCTGAATGTCCATTGGGACAAAACCGAGTGCACAAGTCTATTATTGACTTTTTAATGCCCTTCTTGGAACCTTTCAGTGCTGATGCAGGAAAGGAAAACAAAACAAATATAATGAATCCCACTATTTTCAGGAGTCACTCGTAAAGGAAACATGAGTGAAATAAAATATGAATAATTCCAATATCTGGGTGCTGTCTCCGTCATTGATATGTGCTTCATTTACATTCCTTTTATAGAATCCTATAGATCTATCTAGCTATCAAAATATACAGCGATTGCCTTTGTTTGGAGAAAAATACCTTAGAGCTCTGTAATTCTGGACCATTCATTGAAGTGGCTTATAAAATGAAATCTGACCGTCTAAAATAGCTTGCACGCCCGTCAGCCCTGGCACAGATTAGCCCCATTCCTAGGGGAAAATTTGGACTATCTTCTGAAAACACAGAATACCCATAGAGCTTAAAGAACACCATAGCATTAGGAATAGAAACGTGTATTCCTAACATTACATGTTCTGCTCCCAATGTATATTCCTCCCCCAATGTCATTGAAAAAATGTTTTACTTTTCTCCAGCGCCGAGATTCACTCTCCGCAGCTACTCTGACTCCAGTGCCATTGTCCCGCGGGCAGTCTCCTCTTTGTCTTCTCATTCAATCCAATGCTTCTCATAGAGTTAAAGTGCTGAAGTGCGAAGTGTGTTTATTGCTGTTAATTTTGTGTATCACAAGGCCACTGTGTTATACGTTGATGAATTGGTTTTAACCCAAAACTGGGGAATAAATGAAGAAAATGTATCAGTGATACTGAGCTTTGTCTCAGTATCACTGCTTTTATTACTTATAATATCATGGTGAAGCATTGGGAATGAGAAGTATATGAGCGTCGAGTGTCTCACTTATCCAATCGAATGCTTCTCACAAGGAAGGATTGAATCAAATGCTTCCCTCAGATTAGCATTAGAAGATGTTGGACTTCATGCAGTATGTGAGGAAGTCAAATGTCACATGACCGAGTCTGATGCCATTACAGCAGTGGAAGCCCCTCTAGTGGCTCTCGGGAAGGCAGCCAATAGATGTGTGTTTAGCCCTGCGATAAAAACATTGCCATATCTACTAACTCACAATGTTTTGCATCGCAGGGCTAAGACTACAGGCTCCTCACACTGAGATGAAGTGGTCTGATCTTTCTCATTCAGATTATATTTCATCATCAAACCATGGCATGACCTACTGGCTGATATAGACAAAGTGATATCTGGATAAGATAAAACTTAACAACTCTATGTGGAGCAACCATCACCATTCAACACAGAAGGCTAACTTCAAGTTTTACTAAATATACAAATCTCCACGGTACTTCTTTTCCCTTCGTAGCTCCTGTAATGTGCACTAAGAAACTAAGTTGAATAAAATCACATCTTGAGAACAATAACATAAATTTCCAATTGCTTTGACATCTACGTAATTTTGTGCACTGAGGCTCTTCACGTCTAGAGAGTTATGTGGCAATTTCATTCCCATCTGACAAATTTAGAAAGAAACATTAGAGAGAAGGGATTAGCAAAGCAAAGAAATTGTTATAGACCACTTATTTGGGCTTTATTCCCCCTTCATCTCTTTTCTCTTCTTTCTCGAGAAAAATGTGTAACTGGCTTGTACGGGAGAAGAATAAATACTTAAACCGATAAGGTGAGATATATGTTAGTATAAGTGTAAAACTGTTGTTAGATACTCCCACCATTCGCCAATCTTTAATATCACATCTAAACATTATTTGTAGCAAATTACATTTTAATAATTACAAATTAGCTAGTTTGACAAAATCTCTGCTGGGTCAAAACGTTGCTGTGTTCAAATAAAATAAAATAAATAGGGGCGGAGCCTGACTGCCGAACGGATCAGACGTGCTTCGTCTGAGCTCCTGCATCTAAGCCGGAATATCGGAGCTAACTGCGAGCTGCAAGCAGATACAACCCCAAAGCGGTGCTTAAAATACTCACCAGCAGACGGTGAACACGGGGATACCCTTCAGGATACTGACCGGCATCAAAGTAACCCGATTGAGGCCTGAGGCCTAGGAAAGCTTGAGCTGGGGCGAGACGGCCGCTCCCCCAGTTCTCCGACCGGCGCTTTGCTCCCCCCCCTTTTGACCGGCGGGGGTCATTCCGGTCCCCGCGGCCAACCACTGCTACACAAGGCCAGGATTTAACACCCGTCCTGCCGAGAATCACGGACTGGGAGGTGTACCACAAGATGGCTGCCTACCAACAGCCTCGTGTTCAATATGGCACGGAAACAGAGCAGAGCCAGTATGAGCAACAACATAAAGCAAAAGCGTGCAATAACCTCTGGAAAAAGCTCACTGTCCACCGAGAGATGCCTAAAGCACCGGATTCAGAGAAAATGTGGCTGAAGAAGGAGCGGGAGATGAGCAGGACCCTCCTGGGCGCTCTTCCCATGATAACACTACAACCCCATGCGATGGGCCCACCCGGGCTGCAGTGGCAGATCCAGAGCCTGATCTTGGGATTATTTAAAGAAATAATCCAGACACAATAACCACTACAGCTCAGTGTAGTGGTTATGGTGTCAATAGTGCCGGGACCCCCTCCCAGAGTAAGTAGTCAAACCGTTTAAGAACAGTTTGACAACTTACCTGAGGTCTGCTGGGAAATGGGGCTGTAGTAGGGTATAGGAGCAGTGGTGTGTGTGAGTGGTGCAATGTGAAAGGGTTGCAGTGTGTGTGTGTGTGTGTGTGTGTGTGAGGGGGCAGTGTGTGAGCAGTGTGTGTGTGTGAAGGTTGTAGTGTGTGAGTGAGGGCGGCAGTCTATGTCAGGGATGCTGTGTATGTGTGGGACAGTATGTGTGTGTAACAGTGGCAGTGTGTGTGTGTGAGTATTGCAGTGTGGCAATGTGTGTGTATGGGGCGGCAGTGTATGGGGCAGTGTGTGTGTGTATGGGGGTAGTGTATGTGTGTAGAGTGTGTGTGTATGGGGGAGCAGTATGTGTGTAGGGGGGGCAGTATGTGTGTATGGGGGCAGTGTGTGTGTATGGGAGCAGTGTGTGTGTGTGGGGGGCAGTGTGTGTGTATGGGGGGCAGTGTGTGTATATGGGGGGGCAGTGTGTGTGTATGGGGGGCAGTATGGGGGCAGTGTGTGTGTATGGGGGCAGTATGGGGGGCAGTGTGTGTGTATGGGGGGCAGTGTGTGTATGGGGGGCAATGTGTGTATGGGGGGCAATGTGTGTGTATGGGGGCAGTATGTGTGTATGGGGGCAATGTGTGTGTACGGGGGCAGTATGTGTGTATGAGGGCAGTGTGTGTGTATGGGGGGCAGTGTGTGTGTATGGGGGCAGTGTGTGTGTATGGGGAGCAGTGTATGTGTATAGGGGGCAGTATGTGTGTATGGGGTGCAGTATGGGGGCAGTGTGTGTATGGGTGGCAGTATGTGTGTATGGGGGGCAGTATGTGTGTATGGGGCAGTGTGTGTGTATGGCGGGGCAGTGTGTGTGCATGGGGGGCAGTGTGTGTGTATGGGGGCAGTATGGGGGCAGTGTGTTTGTATGGGGGCAGTATGGGGGTCAGTGTGTGTGTATGGGGGCAGCATTTTTGTATGGGGTGGTATGTGTGTAGGGGGGCAGTATGTGTATGGGGCAGTGTGTGTGTTTTTGGGGGCAGTAAGTGTATGGGGGCAGTGTGTGTGTATGGGGGCAGTATGGGGGCAGTGTCTGTGTGTGTATGGGGGGCAGTGTGTGTGTATGGGGGCAGTATGGGAGGCAGTGTGTGTATGGCGGCAGTGTGTGTGTATGGGGGCAGTATGGGGGGCAGTGTGTGTGTATGGGGACAGTATGTGCATGGGGGAAGTATGGGGGCACTGTGTGTGTATGGGGGGCAGTGTGTGTGTATGGGGGCAGTATGGGGGGCAGTGTGTGTATGGGGGGCAGTATGGGGGTAGTGTGTGTGTATGGGGGGCAGTATGTGTATGGGGGTAGTGTGTGTGTATGGGGGCAGTATGGGGGTCAGTGTGTGTGTATGTAGGCAGTATGGGGGGCAATGTGTGTGTATGGGGGGGCAGTTTATGTGTGTAGAGTGTGTGTGATAAGGGTAGGGTAGGGGGGGCTTTTTTAAATTATAATATATATATATATATTTTTATTCAATTAAAATAAATATTGATGTCCCCCCTCCCTTCTTACCTTTACTGGGAGGTAGGGGGACATTTCTTGATCCCTGGTGGTCACCGTGGGATTCTCCAGGGCTAGAGTTCACTCTCGCGAGATTTGGAGCGTTTCCGTGTTTACCACGGCAACGCTCCAAGCTCGCGAGATGAGGACCCGGAGGAGCTGCAAGCAGAGCTCCCAGGTCCTCTCTCTGTCCCTCCCTCCCCTGCCGGCTGTCAGCACAGTGCCTGCAGACCGGGGAGGGAGATCTCTGATCTCCGGTCCACAGGCACCGTCGGTTTTCTCGGGGGGGGGGGGCAATTGGTGTGAAGGCCACCGGGGACGCACTCCCAGAGCACCGGCCTTCACCGCTACAGATCCGACGCCGCAGGCGGCAACCATCCACCGGGATCCAAAGCTGGCCCCTGCAGGGGAAGACCTTGGCCTCCCACGTGAGTGACTAGATACGACGCCAAGAGGTGCAGGCCTTCACGAATGCCCGGGGCTATGGGGAGGAACTGCTTGACGCCTGCCGCTTGACCATGCACCACCCCCTATGCCTGATACCGAGCCGGGGCATAGGTTGAATCGGGACTTTGCACCCCAAAAAGCGCAGACAGTCGGCAAAACCACATGCAAATTTGACTACATCCCTACCACCGGCATGCTTGCCTCTACTCCATCCCAGCGCATGAGTATATCCACTGAGAACTCTGACACCTAGGTCTTAGAGACTTGAGTATTTCCCATGCCCACAAGTTAAACGGTGTAAATATGCATGCTAGTTGAGGATGGGCACCGAGTTGGCAGCTAGCCAACGCAGAATCTGTCTTTAGCCGGAAGTTAATAGTCACTTTGCAAACACACACATGAGGCATATAACTGGCATAAACATATACCAACTCAGCGAGACACGCACACACTCATGCACCCACTAACATGCCAGTCTTGGGGACACTAGGCCAGACCCATGCTACATACCAGCGTAGGATAGGTGGTGGCGTTTTTTTAGGCCCACTACTTTGCCGTACTGTATATGCACAATTAGAGCGCACTCGCACAAACCTGGCCTGGAATACTTCATGTGCAGTCTCTACCAGCCTTGCTACACACCCGAGAACACCCAGCATGATATATCGTGCTCCGACGTACACTGTACCGGTAAACCTAGCATTTTCCTGTCCGCTCGCACCTCCCACGCCTCCCCACTCTGTCAGTTCCTGCACTGGCTTCCAGTTAAATATAGGGCTCAATTTAAAATTCTGGTGCTTGCTTACAAGTCCCTACATAATGCTGCTCCAACTTACCTATCCTCCCTAATACACAAGCATGTCCCGTCGAGGCCCCTACGCTCTGCCAAAGGCCTAGGTCTACCCTCTGTCCGTACTCTCACCTCTAATGCTCGTCTCCAAGATTTCTCCACGGCTGCACCTCTTTTGTGGAACTCCCTTCCCTTCTCCATAAGACTTTCACCCAGTCTCCACTCATTCAAAAAAATCATTGAAAACTCACTTCTTCAAGAAAGCATATCAATTAAACTGTTAGCAGGTTTTTATCCCCCACCCCCATGACTCCTCTCCTGCAACTGTAAAAAATTACCTACTAAGCCCTCAATGAATACTTTTCTAATAGTGATGTCGCGAACATAACATTTTCCATTCGCGAATGGCGAACGCGAACTTCCGCAAATGTTCGCGAACAGGCGAACCGGGCGAACCTCCATAGACTTCAATAGGCAGGCGAATTTTAAAACCCACAGGGACTCTTTCTGGCCACAATAGTGATGGAAAAGTTGTTTCAAGGGGAATAACACCTGGACTGTGGCATGCCAGAGGGGGATCCATGGCAAAACTCCCATGGAAAATTACATAGTTTATGCAGAGTCTGGTTTTAATCCATAAATGTCATAAATCACCTAACATTCCTAAATTGTTTGGAATAGCGTGCTTTAAAACATCAGGTATGATGTTGTATCGATCAGGTAGTGTAAGGGTTACGCCCGCTTCACAGTGACAGACCAAACTCCCCGTTTGACGCACCGCAAACAACCACAAACAGTCCATTTGCACAACCGCAAACTCCCCATTTGCACAAGGTTGGATACCAAGCTAGCCATGTCCCATTCCTTGTCCTCACTGATGTCATTGAAGGTCTCTTCCTCCACCCAGCCACGTACAACACCAAGGTTCCCGAAAGGTGACAACAAGCCCCCTGTATTTTTTTTTTAAAATGTACACTGTCTTTCATCCTCAGTCTACAACCGATATATTCCTCATCCCGAGAAAGAAATGAGAAAAGCTTTTAAAAGTTTGGCTTTGTAAATTTGATGCAATAAGTGTGTTTTTCTTTAATACCTTTTCACCCTCTTTGCATGGACCCGATTTACATATATTACTAATATGTTTCTGAACATATATATTATATTATTCACTCACTCACTCACTCTCTGGGCCGGCCTAAGACATCATGCTGCCTAGTTCCAACGATAAATGACTATGGGGGATAATGTATAATAAACACAGGTTACTGGCTATGGGGGGGGGGGGGGGGGTTAATGTATAACAAACACAGGTTACTGGCTATGGGAGGGATAATGTATAATAAACACAGGTTACTGGCTATGGGAGGATAATGTATAATAAGCACAGGTTACTGGCTATGGGGGATAATGTATAATAAACACAGGTTACTGGCTATGGAAGGATAATGTACAATAAACACAGGTTACTGGCTATGGGGGGGATAATGTATAATAAGCACAGGTTACTGTCTATGGGAGGAATAATGTATAATAAACACAGGTTACTGACTATGGGGGGATAATGTATAATAAGCACAGGGTACTGGCTATGGGAGGGATAATGTATAATAAACACAGGTTACTGGCTATGGGGGGCATAATGTATAATAAACACAGGTTACTGGCTATGGAGGGATAATGTATAATAAACACAGGTTACTGGCTATGGGAGGATAATGTATAATAAACACAGGTTACTGGCTATGGGAGGATAATGTATAATACACACAGGTTACTGGCTACGGGAGGATAATGTATAATAAACACAGGTTACTGGCTATGGGAGGATAATGTATAATAAACACAGGTTACTGGCTATGGGGAGGATAATGTATAATAAACACAGGTTACTAGCTATGGGAGGATAATGTATAATAAACACAGGTTACTGGCTATGGGGGATAATGTATAATAAACACAGGTTACTGGCTATGGGGGGATAATGTATAATAAACACAGGTTACTGGCTATGGGAGGATAATGTATAATAAACACAGGTTACTGGTTGTGGGGATAATGTATAATAAACACAGGTTACTAGCTATGGGAGGATAATGCATAATAAACAGGTTACTGGCTATGGGGGATAATGTATAATAAACACAGGTTACTGGCTATGGGGGGGATAATGTATAATAAACACAGGTTACTGGCTATGGGGAGGATAATGTATAATAAACACAGGTTACTGGCTATGGGGGATCATGTATAATAAACACAGGTTACTGGCTATGGAGGGTAATGTATAATAAACACAAACACAACAAAAAATAATAATAATAAAGAAAAAAGAATGCAGCTTCAGAATTAATCTAAATTGTATGCTGTCTAGGAGGTGGGAGGGTCTGGGAGGGAGGGTCTGCTGCTGATTGGCTGGAATGTGTCTGCTGACTGTGAGGTACAGGGTCAAAGTTTACTCAATGATGACGAATAGGGGGTGGACCGAACATCGCATATGTTCGCCATCTGTGGCGAACGCGAACACGCTATGTTCGCCAGGAACTATTCGCCAGCGAACCGTTCGGGACATCACTATTTTCTAACAACCTACTTCGTACCCCTACTTTTACCCTTTGTGTCACTATACCACACTCCCTCTAGAATGTAAGCTCTTTGAGCAGGGCACTCCACCTCTCTGTTCCTGTACGTCCAATTGTCTGGTTACAATTACATGTCTGTTAGTCCACCCAATGTACAGTGCTACGGAATGTGATGGCGCTACATAAATAATAATAATTATAATACATCTTCATTCTATCAAGTACCTCTGACGTTCTACCGCTGTCCTAGTGAGACTTTTATTTGGGACTATTTATCTCTACTGGCACAGCCCTACCCTATTTACCTGTATTGCTTTTTCGATTTGTTGAACGGTTTGAGGGGTTCCCTTCGTTAGGGTTGCTGCCTGCCTAAATATTGTTTGTTAATTAGTGCTGACCTATTGTTGTTTTGTGTGTTTCATTCTTGAGTGCCTGGTGTGCCATTGTTTATTTTCTATATCTGGAAGTGAGACCTTGCCATACACCCTGGAAGCCTGGAGAGTGTGTTATCCATTACCTTTCAGGCATTAAAGAGAACCTGTCACTTTTTAATTTAGAAATGCACCTTATCAGTATACCAGTTAGCAGTCATTTTAATTGGTTTTCATAAGATGTAGACGATTGTTGTTCTCGGCTAATCATTCTGTCTGGAAGAAGCTGATTGGCTTTTGTATACCTGAAAGGTGGAGTTAAGAAAACGGAAGAAATGACAGAACATAGCAAGCATTTATTACATGTATTGTTATCAAAGTAAATTAGCCTCTAACATTTAAATCATAATTTATAAAGCAAATGTACTGATCTGAAAATGTCTACAAGTTGTCACTGTTGCATTCCTGATCAGCTGGTCTCTAACATAATAAACAGATAGAGAAAAAGTCAGAAATTAGCCAAGACCAGGATTATAGATTGATGGAAATAGGATAAACAAGCCAGATCTGGATTCCAGAGATATACATATATCAAATAACTAGCCATGGTCAATAGCGGAAATACAACTCGACTAACACAACACACAAGGTACACAAGGTAGAAACCATGATAGGGTACTGAATAAGGGCGTAAACAAGATATATAGAGTTACAGAAGTTCTGATTGGTCCACTTTACATCTGCAACATCAAAAAGTCAGAGAACGGGGTGACGTGGACACCTCTGAATCTAAAGTGACATTTCACGAATCTTCAGCACATAAGGACACATAATTCGAGTGGGTAGCCCCCGAATTGCTTTGGGAAGATAAGCCAGTGACTGAACGGTGAATTCGACATGTGCGACCTGCGAAGTGGAGCAAATTGCCGGCATTGATTGTGTAAGTATCGTGACATTAATAAATGATCACACAGCTATAAGTCAATCCCTGTTGCGTTGGCACAGGAAATTAGGCGTTTTCAATTCCTCTTCAGCTGTGTCAATTACACTCGACTTGTGGAAAGATCTCCGTCTCTTCCCCCAAAAAAATCATTTAGAATAAATATATATATATATATTTTTTTGCAGTTGTCTACCCATCTCTTCCACTTTTATCAATGTTCCTTCTCAGGGATTTTACCCAGTGCTCCCATTTGCTCCTTTCTACCAGTACTTGAGAGACCTTTTGTAGGAAGTAGGCTTATTTAGGAGAGGAGTAGAGAAGCACATTTGATAACTAGTAGCATTAATTGCAATCATGTGGTCATTTATTTAGAAAACTGGGCAGACTGGATGGGCGGAATGGTTCTTATCTGCCACCACATTCTATGTTTCTATGTTTCTATGTGACATAACATAGTCATTGTTGATAAATTTTATTGTAATAGTAGCAACACGCTTTATACAGGAGCATGTACTTAAAAAGAAAGAATACAATTGTAGATTATGCTAACATAGTTTACCTATAATCTTAATTTTAGTAATGACAGGGGGCTTCATATTTGCATAAATCTCTTTACTGAAAATCTCCAGCAGCACAGAACATAACAACCAATCAGAAAAAAAGGACGATGTTACACAAAAGGCCCTGTAAGACCACGCCCTTCCTCTTTCTTTGTAGCAAAAATAAACAGGTAAAAAAATACATAAACCATGAAAAAACAAACGTATGGCAACGTTCCAAATAGTCAATGCTGAACTCCTTAGATCCAGAATGGGAAATAGTAGAAGATGATTGAAACTGTATTCTTGACTCCTGAAGAGAACCAATTAAACTGAAAGAAAAAAGTGAAGGACATCAGAAATGGCCGATTGTCCGCTTATATTAAACAATTGCATTATACTAACCATTATGGACATAGCAACAACATAAATACGAGTACACATATCTAATAATTATAGAACATTAACCCCCATAAAATTATCATATTACAGAAAACAAAAAACCCTGTTACATCCCATCCCAAAATTATATATGAGGGTCTTGACCTACTGGGATGCCTTGTATGGGAACGTGTGCCGCAGAAATGGCTGAACGCACTACATTGACGGAGCGGTACGATCGCCCTGGTGAAAAAACAGTGATAAATAGTAGAAGATATTCTACTTTCAATGGGATGCTGCATGAGAGGCAGAATCTGGAGATGTGATGTAGATGTGAACTGGCATGCTCATCCTCTTCAGAGGAAACAGAGAAAGTGTCATCATTCCCAAGTGACCAGCACTGACAGGTATACGTCTTTCAGATCCAATCGGGTGAACCAGTCGTTTTTTTTGATGAGTAGGTCCTGAAGGAGACGTATTCCTTCCATTTTGAAATGTCTGTAAACTACGTATTTGTTGAGGTTCCGGAGATTTATAACTGGTCGTAGTCCCCTGTTTTCTTTTTGACTAGAAATATGTTGCTGAAGAAACCGTCCCCGTCCGATGCATATTGCACCGCACCTTTGTCGAACAGGGAGCGGATCTCTTTATATATGAGGAGGTTGTGGTCCTGTGACATGTGGAAGAGAGGTGGAAGAGAGGTTTGGATCGGTTGTGAGTAGAACTCTATGATGTAAGACTGTATTGTTTGGAAGACCCATGCATCTCCTGAGATTTCTCTCCAGCTCTGTAAGAAAAGGTTTCTAGCAGTACAGTTGGAAACAGGTAGGCTAAAAATAGGACTCACCTGAAGGGAAGCGACCTCTAGTTCCTCTGGCTCTGTCCGAGCCTCTGTAGTATGAATCTGTGTAGTGGTCGGGTAGAAACTGAGGGAGGATAGGATCTGGAGCCTGTAGACCGGAAGTGGCTGGTGGCTCGGCTCCATTGCCGACCAGCCCTCCCAAAAACACCCCTGTTCGGTGGGGTGCTGAATATCTTGATAGCCTCTTCCAGTAGAGGTAACTTGTAGTAAGCTGGGGGCTCAACTCAGGTGGTGTGAGGACACCCACGTAAAATATCTATATATATATATATACACTTGGCAAAGTATTAAATAAGTATAAGGATGCATAGTACACTACTTTCATTAAATTGATTTGCAGGTATAGCAGGCACAAGCAGACTGCAGGCTGTATGACAGGTTTACCTTGAAATGGTGCACAAATATAAATATGGAGCAGGCTTGTGGTTCAACAGCAAGTTTCTATTCTTTAGGGTCCAGACTGAGTGATTCCCGATCTGGAATGACAGAAAAAGATAGCCGCCGTGAATATTGCGGTACTTGCAAAGTCCAAGATGGCCGTCGCTCGCGTGCAACTGGCCACCAGCCACGCGGCTGTGACCTGCAGAAAAAACGCAAGCAAAGTTATGAGTCTACCCCCTCAAGCCCCCACCACCCATGCATACCCCAAACACAGCGTCCCCTGCTAGGAGAATGAGCATGAATGCGGCAAAGGTGGCGTGCAATGAGCCCTGAGTCTTTGAAGGCAGGGGCTAGTATGAATATAGTCTGAGGGAATTATGCCAGAGGGTTTAGGAGGGAAGAAAAGTGCAAAATAAACCCCCAAAGATATCAAGTTAATAGATGAGGGGTGACAGAAAATGTAGAAAAAGTCTGAATGATCAATATTAAACAGCGAATGCCCAAAGAATAAGGTAAAACAAAATACTCTGACCTGTGCACTAGCCGGAGCAGCAAAGAAAGAGGAGGGGCGTGGGCTTACAGGGCCTTCTGTGTAGCATCCTCCTTTTTACTGATTGGTTGTTATGATCTCTGCTGGAGATTTTCAGTAAAGAGAGTTATGCAAATATGAAGCCTCCTGTCATGTGGTAAAATTACTCATGTGGTAAAATTAGATAGATTTATTATCTATCTGTCTACCTATCTATCCGTCTATCTATCTATCTATCTATCTATCTATCTATCTATCTATCTGTCGCTGTCTGTCTATCTATCTATCTGTCTATCTATCTGTCTGTGTCTATCTATCTATCTACCTATCTATATGTCTGTCTATCTATCTATCTATCTATCTGTCTGTCTCTGTCTATCTATATATCTATCTATCTGTCTCTGTCTGTCTATCTATCTATCTGTCTATCTATCTGTCTGTCTGTCTATCTATCTGTCTGTCTCTGTCTGTTTATCTATCTATCTGTCTCTGTCTATCTATCTATCTATCTATCTATCTATCTATCTATCTATCTATCTATCTGTCTCTGTCTGTCTATCTATCTATCTATCTATCTATCTGTCTCTGTCTGTCTATCTATCTATCTATCTATCTATCTATCTATCTATCTGTCTGTCTGTCTGTCTCTGTCTGTCTCTGTCTGTCTATCTATCTATCTATCTATCTGTCTGTCTGTCTCTGTCTATCTATCTATCTATCTGTCTCTGTCTGTCTATCTATCTATCGGTCTGTCTCTGTCTATCTATCTATCTATCTATCTATCTATCTATCTATCTGTCTGTCTGTCTGTCTCTGTCTGTCTCTGTCTGTCTATCTATCTACATATCTATCTATCTATCTATCTATCTATCTGTCTGTCTGTCTATCTATCTCTGTCTGTCTCTGTCTGTCTATCTATCTATCTATCTGTCTCAAAAACCACTTCTAGTTCTAAACTGCTATATTTTGTTATGAAATGATCTTTCAGATTCTTTCCTCTTACCCACAAGCAGACCAGAGATAGAAAACCTCCATTGCGCTTTTTTAAGCCAAGCCTTGAGGTTGCCTTAATTGGCCAAACAGCCTCATTTAACAAGTTTAAATCTGCCACTTATGTATTGCATGCAGCCTGCCCAAACCCACGGTATACTTCAGTGCTGAGATCACATAATTATAAACACAGTTTCCTAATTGCCTGAACCAGATTGGAAGTTGAAATACTGAATCCCAAATGTTTCAAGATGTTTTGACAGTAATAACAATGGCATTGTGAGTAAAACACACAGAAACACACATGTCACAGATACTGAAATCAACTTGCAAAAAACTTCTGCAGACATTTTACAGAGAGCAGAGCTGGGTAGATCTGATACTATATTTATATACTTATAATGGGAATGTGTTTATCAGCCCCAGACCCCTCTGAAATCATACTGAGAGGATGTGTTTTAAATGCCATAAGAAACAGATTATTTGGAATGAAATACAAACATATGAAGATAGTTTTAACTCGATTGGAGAGAAGGATTTTGTTAAAGCCGAATGATCGGTAACACAGAATGCAAACACATGCAATTCATAAACACGCACAGACAAACACAAGACTTTATTCAGTTCTTACAAATTGATAAGGTTCTGCTTCTTAAAATGTTCTTGTTCTCAAGAATTTTGGTCAAAAACAGTCGGAATGTCCTAAAATAAAGAAAAATGTGCCAATAGCGCCATAATGACAAACTACACTGGGCACGGCCACAATGACCAACTACACTGGGCACGGCGATAATGACTAACTACACTGGGCACGGCGATAATGACTAACTACACTGGGCACAGCGATAATGACTAACTACACTGGGCACGGCGATAATGACTGACTACACTGGGCACGGTGATAATGACTAACTACACTGGGCACGGCTATAATGACTAACTACACTGGGCACGGCGATAATGACTGACTACACTGGGCACGGCGATAATGACTTACTACACTGGGCACGGCGATAATGACTAACTACACTGGGCACAGCGATAATGACTAACTACACTGGGCACGGCGATAATGACTGACTACACTGGGCACGGCGATAATGACTTACTACACTGGGCACGGCGATAATGACTAACTACACTGGGCACGGCGATAATGACTAACTACACTGGGCATGGCGATAATGACTAACTACACTGGGCACGGTGATAATGGCTAACTACACTGGGCATGGCAATAATGACTAACTACACGGGGCACGGCGATAATGACTAACTACACTGGGCACGGCGATAATGACTAACTACACTGGGCATGGCGATAAAGACTAACTACACTGGGCACGGAGAAAATGACTTACTAGACTGAGCATGGTGATAAATGGTGATAATGACTAACTGCACTGAGCACGGTGATAATGACTAACTACACTGGGAATGGAGATAATGACTAACTGCACTGAGCACGGTGATAATGACTAACTACACTGGGCACGGTCATAAGTGGGGATAGTGACTAACTAGGTTGGGCACAGCAATAATGACTAACTACACTGGGCATGGTTATAATGACTAACTACACTGGGAATGGTGATAATGACTAACTACACTGGGCACGGCGATAATGACTAACTGCACTGGGCAAGGTGATAATGACTAACTACACTGGGCACGGCGATAATGACTAACTACACTGGGCGTGGTGATAATGACTAACTACACTGGGCACGGCGATAATTACTAACTACACTGGGCATGGTGATAATGACTAACTACACTGGGCTACGGTGATAAAGACTTACTACACTGGGCACGCCAATAATGACTGACTACACTGGGCATGGTGATAATGACTTACTACACTGGGCATGGTGATAATGACTAACTACACTGGTCACGGCGATAATAACTGACTACACTGGGCATGGTGATAATGACTAACTACACTGGGCACGGCGATAATGACTGACTACACTGGGCACGCCAATAATGACTGACTACACTGGGCTACGGTGATAATGACTTACTACACTGGGCTACGCCAATAATGACTGACTACACTGGGCATGGTGATAATGACTAACTACACTGGGCACGGCGATAATAACTGACTACACTGGGCATGGTGATAATGACTAACTACACTGGGCATGGCGATAATGACTGACTACACTGGGCACGCCAATAATGACTGACTACACTGGGCTACGGTTATAATGACTTACTACACTGGGCTACGCCAATAATGACTGACTACACTGGGCATGGTGATAATGACTAACTACACTGGGCACGGTGATAATAACTGACTACACTGGGCATGGTGATAATGACTCACTACACTGGGCACGGTGATTATGACTTACTACACTGGGCATGGTGATAATGACTAACTACACTGGGCACGGCGATAATGACTGACTACACTGGGCACGCCAATAATGACTGACTACACTGGGCTACGGTGATAATGACTTACTACACTGGGCTACGCCAATAATGACTGACTACACTGGGCTACGCCAATAATGACTGACTACACTGGGCATGGTGATAATGACTAACTACACTGGGCACGGCGATAATGACTGACTACACTGGGCATGCCAATAATGACTGACTACACTGGGCTACGGTGATAATGACTTACTACACTGGGCTACGCCAATAATGACTGACTACACTGGGCTACGCCAATAATGACTGACTACCCTGGGCATGGTGATAATGACTCACTACACTGGGCAAGGTGATTATGACTTACTACGCAGGGCATGGTGATAATGACTAACTACACTGGGCACGGCGATAATGACTGACTACACTGGGCACGCCAATAATGACTGACTACAATGGGCTACGGTGATAATGACTTACTACACTGGGCTACGCCAATAATGACTGACTACACTGGGCTACGCCAATAATGACTGACTACACTGGGCATGGTGATAATGACTAACTACACTGGGCACGGCGATAATAACTGACTACACTGGGCATGGTGATAATGACTGACTACACTGGGCACGCCAATAATGACTGACTACACTGGGCTACGGTGATAATGACTTACTACACTGGGCTACGCCAATAATGACTGACTACACTGGGCATGGTGATAATGACTAACTACACTGGGCACGGCGATAATAACTGACTACACTGGGCACGGCGATAATAACTGACTACACTGGGCATGGTGATAATGACTAACTACACTGGGCACGGCGATAATAACTGACTACACTGGGCATGGTGATAATGACTAACTACACTGGGCATGGCGATAATGACTGACTACACTGGGCACGCCAATAATGACTGACTACACTGGGCTACGGTGATAATGACTGACTACACTGGGCTACGCCAATAGTGACTGACTACACTGGGCATGGTGATAATGACTAACTACACTGGGCACGGTGATAATAACTGACTACACTGGGCATGGTGGCAATGACTTACTACACTGGGCACGGCGATAATGACTGACTACACTGGGCACGCCAATAATGACTGACTACACTGGGCTACGGTGATAATGACTTACTACACTGGGCTACGCCAATAATGACTGACTCTGGGCATGGTGATAATGACTAACTACACTGGGCACGGTGATAATAACTGACTACACTGGGCATGGTGATAATGACTCACTACACTGGGCACGGTGATTATGACTTACTACACTGGGCACGGCGATAATGACTGACTACACTGGGCACGCCAATAATGACTGACTACACTGGGCTACGGTGATAATGACTTACTACACTGGGCTACGCCAATAATGACTGACTACACTGGGCTACGCCAATAATGACTGACTACACTGGACATGGTGATAATGACTAACTACACTGGGCACGGTGATAATAACTGACTACCCTGGGCATGGTGATAATGACTCACTACACTGGGCACGGTGATTATGACTTACTACACTGGGCATGGTGATAATGACTAACTACACTGGGCACGGTGATTATGACTTACTACACTGGTCACGGCGATAATAACTGACTACACTGGGCATGGTTATAATGACTAACTACACTGGGCACGGCGATAATGACTGACTACACTGGGCACGCCAATAATGACTGACTACACTGGGCTACGGTGATAATGACTTACTACACTGGGCTACGCCAATAATGACTGACTACACTGGGCTACGCCAATAATGACTGACTACACTGGGCATGGTGATAATGACTAACTACACTGGGCACGGTGATAATAACTGACTACCCTGGGCATGGTGATAATGACACTACACTGGGCACGGTGATTATGACTTACTACACTGGGCATGGTGATAATGACTAACTACACTGGGCACGGTGATTATGACTTACTACACTGGGCATGGTGATAATGACTAACTACACTGGTCACGGCGATAATAACTGACTACACTGGGCATGGTTATAATGACTAACTACACTGGGCACGGCGATAATGACTGACTACACTGGGCACGCCAATAATGACTGACTACACTGGGCTACGGTGATAATGACTTACTACACTGGGCTACGCCAATAATGACTGACTACACTGGGCTACGCCAATAAAGACTGACTACACTGGGCATGGTGATAATGACTAACTACACTGGGCACGGTGATAATAACTGACTACCCTGGGCATGGTGATAATGACTAACTACACTGGGCACAGCGATAATGACTGACTACTCTGGGTACGCCAATAATGACTGACTACACTGGGCTACGGTGATAATGACTTACTACACTGGGCTACACCAATAATGACTGACTACACTGGGCTACGCCAATAATGACTGACTACACTGGGCATGGTGATAATGACTAAATACACTGGGCACGGCGATAATAACTGACTACACTGGGCATGGTGATAATGACTGACTACACTGGGCACGCCAATAATGACTGACTACACTGGGCTACGGTGATAATGACTTACTACACTGGGCTACGCCAATAATGACTGACTACACTGGGCATGGTGATAATGACTAACTACACTGGGCACGGAGATAATAACTGACTACACTGGGCATGGTGATAATGACTAACTACACTGGGCATGGTGATTATGACTTACTACACTGGGCATGGTGATAATGACTAACTACACTGGGCACGGCGATAATGACTTACTACACTGGGCATGGTGATAATGACAAACTACACTGGGCATGGCGATAATGACTGACTACACTGGGCACGCCAATAATGACTGACTACACTGGGCTACGGTGATAATGACTTACTACACTGGGCTACGCCAATAATGACTGACTACACTGGGCATGGTGATAAAGACTAACTACACTGGGCACGGCGATAATAACTGACTACACTGGGCATGGTGATAATGACTAACTACACTGGGCATGGCGATAATGACTGACTACACTGGGCACGCCAATAACGACTGACTACACTGGGCTACGGTGATAATGACTTACAACACTGGGCTACGCCAATAATGACTGACTACACTGGGCATGGTGATAATGACTAACTACACTGGGCACGGCGATAATAACTGACTACACTGGGCACGGCGATAATGACTAACTACACTGGGCACGGCGATAATGACTAACTACACTGGGCACGGCGATAATGACTAACTACACTGGCACTGTGATAATGGCTAACTACACTGGGCATGGAGATAATGACTAACTGCACTGGCACGGTGATAATGACTAACTACACTGGGCACGGCGATAATGACTAACTACACTGGGCACGGTGATAATGACTAACTGCACTGGGCATGGCGATAAAGACTTAGTACACTGGGCACAGAGAAAATGACTTACTAGACTGAGCATGGTGATAAATGGTGATAATGACTAACTGCACTGAGCACGGTGATAATGACTAACTGTCATAACTGGGGATAGTGACTAACTACATTGGGCACAGCGATAATGACTAACTACACTGGGCATGGTGATAATGACTAACTACACTGGGAATGGAGATAATGACTAACTGCACTGAGCACGGTGATAATGACTAACTACACTGGGCACGGTCATAAGTGGGGACAGTGACTAACTACGTTGGGCACAGCGATAATGACTAACTACACTGGGCACGGTGATAATGACTAACTACACTGGGAATGGTGATAATGACTAACTACACTGGGCACGGCGATAATGACTAACTGCACTGGGCAAGGTGATAATGACTAACTACACTGGGCACAGCGATAATGACTAAGTACACTGGGCACGGTGATAATGACTAACTACACTGGGCACGGCGATAATGACTAACTACACTGGGCGTGGTGATAATGACTATTTACACTGGGCACGGCGATAATGACTAACTACACTGGGCATGGTGATAATGACTAACTACACTGGGCTACGGTGATAAAGACTTACTACACTGGGCATACCAATAATGACTGACTACACTGAGCATGGTGATAATGACTAACTACACTGGGCACGGCGATAACAACTGACTACACTGGGCATGGTGATAATGACTAACTACACTGGGCATGCCAATAATGACTGACTACACTGGGCTACGGTGATAATGACTTACTACACTGGGCTACGCCAATAATGACTGACTACACTGGGCTACGCCAATAATGACTGACTACACTGGGCATGGTGATAATGACTAACTACACTGGCCACGGCGATAATAACTGACTACACTGGGCATGGTGATAATGACTAACTACACTGGGCATGGCGATAATGACTGACTACACTGGGCACGCCAATAATGACTGACTACACTGGGCTACGGTGATAATGACTTACTACACTGGGCTACGCCAATAATGACTGACTACACTGGGCATGGTGATAATGACTAACTACACTGGGCACGGCGATAATGACTGACTACACTGGGCACGCCAATAATGACTGACTACACTGGGCATGGTGATAATGACTAACTACACTGGGCACGGTGATAATAACTGACTACACTGGGCATGGTGATAATGACTAACTACACTGGGCACGGCGATAATGACTGACTACACTGGGCACGCCAATAATGACTGACTACACTGGGCTACGGTGATAATGACTTACTACACTGGGCTACGCCAATAATGACTGACTACACTGGGCTATGCCAATAATGACTGACTACACTGGGCTACGCCAATAATGACTGACTACACTGGGCTACGGTGATAATGACTTACTACACTGGGCTACGCCAATAATGACTGACTACACTGGGCTATGCCAATAATGACTGACTACACTGGGCTACGCCAATAATGACTGACTACACTGGGCATGGCGATAATGACAAACTACACTGGGCACGGCGATAATAACTGACTACACTGGGCAGTGTGATAATGACTCACTACACTGGGCATGGCGATAATGACTGACTACACTGGGCACGCCAATAATGACTGACTACACTGGGCTACGGTGATAATGACTTACTACACTGGGCTACGCCAATAATGACTGACTACACTGGGCTATGCCAATAATGACTGACTACACTGGGCTACGCCAATAATGACTGACTACACTGGGCTACGGTGATAATGACTGACTACACTGGGCTATGCCAATAATGAGTGACTACACTGGGCTACGCCAATAATGACTGACTACACTGGGCTACCGTTATAATGACTTACTACACTGGGCTACGCCAATAATGACTGACTACACTGGGCATGGTGATAATGACTAACTACACTGGGCATGGCGATAATGACTGACTACACTGGGCACGCCAATAATGACTGACTACACTGGGCTATGCCAATAATGACTGACTACACTGGGCTACGCCAATAATGACTGACTACACTGGGCATGGTGTTAATGACTAACTACACTGGGCACGGCGATAATGACTAACTACACTGGGCAGAGTGATAATGACTAACTACACTGGGCATGGTGATAATGACTAACTACACTGGGCAGAGTGATAATGACTAACTACACTGAGCATGGCAAACATTTCCTGGTTCTTTTAGTTGTGAACATTTTTGGTTGCATTTTAATTTGAAATTATGAGACTCAATATGACACTGTATTGGCTAAACTTATGACAATTTTTTTATTCTGACCAATCAGGATCTCCATGGGCAAAATACACTTTCTTGACAAATGCTTTCATAGATACGCACATACATACTGTACACATACATTAAAAGGCACACGTGTATACCATATATTGTACTCTCAACACATACACACAGAATTCTGACTACAAAAATGCTACATTCTGGCTATATATATACTTTTATTTGTGTGGATATATCAACATCCACTGAAAGGATGAAAACAATCAAACAATCATGCTACATTCTTAAAGAGCAGGATGCTCCTAATGAATCGGGAATTGTGTTTATTATATCATTAAGGCCAAATTAGCTAAAGTGGTGATATCTGAGTTGCAGTATTTTTTGGTGGTCTATTTTGGTGTGAAAATATGTATTTTACTTGTTAAGTATTGACAATTTCTAGTTTAGTGAATAAATCCATTGTGTTTCTTTGTTTCAATCAAAGACAACTGATTGTTTCTGTTTCAAATGACTCAAATTGTTACCAAGTTTCTGCGATGTGACTTTGCGTCACCTTTTACATAATTGAATGTGTCAAAATACTGTTTATTAGATACAATTAATTTAATAAAAAATCAAACTCTGTAAGTTAGTAGATAGCAATGCTTGAGTGATTTTCGAAGTTTATTCTTTCAAATATGAGAAATACCAGCAAGATTTTCACTGTCAGAACAGAGATAAACTATTACAAATTGATCAAACATACTTATTCGAAAGGCACTTTTTACAAATGACAATATGAGTTCCGTAAAGAAAAGAAAACAGGGCTTCTCTTATGAACTGAATTAAAACTCCATGCCTTGCCTAGATCATAAAAGAAATCCTCGCTGTGAGCTTAGACAGGAGAATCACTTAAAGATTCGCAAATGAGTCTGCATCCCGTTATGATAGGCAAGCTGATGTTTACCAGTCTGATTTGAAATTCATATTTTCCTATTGTTCTGACTCAATTATCATATTAGTGAACACAAGCATCGTTATCTCATTTCATCTCAGACACACTTTGATAAGATGTTTGCAATAGTGAATATCACAAATGTATCTTATTACAATGTAGCAAATAGGAATTTAAACAGCTAGTAATTAAGGAGTAATGTGAAGATGCATCTTCATTTGTTTGTATAAATATTCATATGAGAAGCTGTGTTTTTGTTTTAATAAACATTTCCCTTTTCTACAAAGCGTTCGGGATCGAAGCATACAGTGCGTTGTCTTTACGGAGAGCCGTGACTCTTATTGTAATTACTACCATATTGGAGGACAAGATGGGGGCCAATTAATGTAAGAATTATTCATTACGCCTAACGTATTACACAATACCGTACAATGTATACAGTATATTTAAACAAATCTTAGTTATTGAGCTATTTCCGGTGTATTAACTTAACTAAAAAACTGCAGAAAATGAGCAAGGTACTTATACCATAAGTAGCTGTTTATTAAGGTACAACAGTAAGAAACAAGGTAAGAACGCCCTATTTAAACAAGCTGACAATCTAGAAGAAGTGAGGTACACGTACACAAGACCTCTTAAAATTCCCTGCATATGGAGTGAAACATTGATGCACTGTGTCGTACTAGAACAACATTACTGTTTGTATTTAAATCCATGCACTCATTTTTGGATTGTAATAATCAGCTAGAGACTGCACTCGGACTTTATCTATTGCTCCCATTTGTCCATTCCTACCAGTACTTGGGTAGGTTTGTAGGAAGTATATAGATTTAGTATCGGAGTGGAGAAATACATTTATTAACTAGGTAGCATTAATTGCAATCATGTGGTCATGTGACATAAATTAGTAATTCTAGATACATTTTATTGTAATAGTAGAAACAGCTTTATACAGGACCGCGTACTTAAAAAGAAAAAATACAATTACTCTGCCTGCCTGCCTGTCTGTCTGTCTATCTGACTGTCTGTCTATCTGCCTGCCTGCCTGCCTGTCTGTCTGTCTATCATTTCTACATGTCTTTGGTACATAAGCTGTATATTATTGCTTTGTTATTCAGACCAGTTACTCTCAAACTTTCTAAATTTGGGGCCAAATTAGAATACTGTTTTACATTTTTGACGTTTGAATGCATTTTTTAAATGTTTGTATTACATCAAAGAATGTATAATTACATAATGGCACATTAGGCAAATGGTCAGAACTTTAGACTAATAAGCATCATGCCAAAGTTTAACTAATTCTTTTAGTAAATTGATGTGTGCAAGGCTAGTCGGAGACATAGCAATCTCAGACTTTGCTTGTTATACCAAATACTATCAGATTAGGATCTATAACTCTTTAGGTCTTGAGTATCCAGTAACCAGTCAAGGTGTCCAGCATAGAGAATAGTAATTGGAAGTTACTTCAGAGACCTCTTATTTGGTTGCCCATCCTAGGAATGTTTTATTAACCTCTATCTTATCCTACCATGTCCCTAGCTTGGTTTGGATGAACCCGTTTATGAAATCATACTGTTCCTCATGCCTCAAGTTTCCAATATCGCTTATTTATCTCTGATTTATGTATCTGCTGTCCATGGTGCTGAAATGAAGGGTAGCACAGCTCTTAACTAACACTTCTTACAGTGGCATTATTGCGATATAGGGGCAAATGTTGTTACGCTACTAGGGGTGATTTGGGTTGGAACTCAACTGCAGCTTGTAATCTCCCTAATTACAATAGTGAAGAAATGGAGAATCCTTAAGTATCAATACTGTAGCTTTAAGAAAAGAGAGAATCACTGGTAACTTGATTCAACCGAAGTTTTAATAAGTGTTAAACTTAAATGAATTGCATTTAGGCAATAATCCAATAGGAAGAAGTGCAAGTAATCAACAACACAAAGTTCATTATTAAGTATTTCTTCAGAGATGCATTAAGTAACATTAGTTCATGAGAATAATCTTCAATAGGAACAATAATCAAGTAGCTAAGAATATTTGCAAAGCAAGAACAGTTCATAGTGAATAAGCATGATGGGAGTTGTCCTTCATGAGATTAGTAACTTGAAGCACTGAATGTAATTGCAAAGCAAGAAACAGTTCATAGTGAATAAGCATGATGGGAGTTGTCCTTCATGAGATTAGTAACTTGAAGCACTGAATGTAATTGCGAAGCAAGAAACAGTTCATAGTGAATAAGCATGATGGGAGTTGTCCTTCATGAGATTAGTAACTTGAAGCAATGAAGGTTTGAGTAAGCAAGCGATAGTTCATTAATAAATGATATTGTAGACAATTAGCTGAAAGATATGCTTAAGGTTAATATGGGTAGTCCTCCAATAGTTCAGAGATATGGTCCACTTGTAAAGTAGCAAAGTATCCGTTCTCCAGTAATCCTTTATGGCATGCAGCAATCCTTGCATTTGCTCAAAGGCTGGAAGGGCTTGTCTGAGCTTGTGGAGAGGTAAGTCTGGTGGAAGTAGCTCCCAGTAGCTGAGCCTGTGGAGCCTGCGGTCTCGCGGAGGCAGCTCACACGTTAGCTCACACAATCAATCACCAAGCACCCTCTCTCTGGCCCAGTCTCCCTAAATACCGTCAGAGCTGTCAGAGGGGGGGCGGGGTCCGGCTCCTCACCGCTGAGTGCCGAACCCGGAAGTGTTACTCCATGACAACTCCATTGATTCTGTAAGCCTCTTTGATGCTGCATAGTCAATTACGTTTTACCACCTGGGTGGCTGGACTATTTTGTAATTTCACGGTTTTATATGGTAGAGTAATTGTCACGAAGTCCTCACTCTCTGGTGTTAGTGGTTAAAGTATTAATGTGACAATGGAGTTTACTGTGAGTTGGGCACTTGGAATAAAACAAGTCCTTATGAATAAAGCTATGACTGAATGGATAATCTGAAAGCATGGTTGTGATTCATGATCTGTGGCCTGATAATGAAGTTGGAATGAGGCACAGGAATAATAAAAGGGAATAGTTAGGTAGGTAGCGAAGGCTGACGTCAGAAGTCAGGAGGACAGCATGTTTGAAGGGGTGATCCCAGAGAATAAAAATGAATGAGAGCCAGTGTCTGGAGGAAACAGAAGAAGACAAAGATAACACGAGAGAGCAGTCAGGAACACAAACCGAGGTCTGAAGCCAATAATGAATGGGGTAACTGGACAGGTTACTTGGGATCCAAAGGAAATTAGGCTGCCATGCAATGAGATTACACATGGCAAGGAGAGCCAGGGAACGTAATAATCGAGTAATGAAATAATATAAGAGCAATGTTTAAATAGGCAATAATCGATTAATGCCACCTGAGTCAATCATGCAATTATGACTTCACTGAGCAGGGAACATGACCTGTATATAATATTTTATTAATTTATTTAGAATGCCCTATAGTGCATTACCAATTAGATCCCACCCATATAAACCTATAAAGGAAACCTTCACTTACCTTAAATCCGGTGTCGGGCGAAGGTGGAATTTCATCTGATGTCACTACTTCCCAGTCTATTGGCCTGGGAATATATAATCCATTAAGGCTATGGGATTCTTTATACATGCCATTAGCAAGGTATGTAGCCATGTTATACCTACCTACTGAACATTACACAATTGGCATTTACATTTCTGCATTATTTTATAGAAACATTATGGAATTGTGTGACCCATAAGATATAGTATACACCCCAATGGGGAATGGATGGAATATAATGTTCGATATCTGTAGCTGTACTCAAACATTGACTTACGTTAAAAATCCATCCAATGTGTCACATAAAGAATATTTATTTTAACACATGTATTTATATATCCCTCAGCAGTAAAGGTGTTTGTATATATACATTTAGAGATAAGACGCAGGTTAAAGATCTAGAATCTACATTTTGAATGCCATGTGTAAACCAATAAAAAAAACTCGACTTTTGGTTTGAAAGACAGTATTTAAGCAAAAAATTGTTTGCCAAAAAATGACATTGTGCTATTTTTCTATTAACCCCGGTTCCCTAAAGTACTTTAAGTTGTTGTTGTTGTTTTTTTTACATTTGTTCCTAATATTAAATTCTGCCGCTTGCACTGATAATTGTTCCCTCGTTTATTAAACAACCAATCTCAAAGACCAATTGTTGATGAAACTCTATAGCCACAATCCCCTGATCTACAGTCACTAAGATATGAGAATTCTTTACAGCGGATAGCCAACAACGGACGAAAATGCATATCAGCATACCTTAACAAAAAACAGAATAAATCTTGAAACTTTAATATCTCTATTCCATACACCCAAATAGGCCCCTTTGGAAAACAGTTTTATTGTTTCCCATTAAATTAGAATTGTGCTGAGATGCATCTGCATTGCCTTTCCTATGATTATTATTAATGTACAAAATGTGTGCATATTCAGCATTTTTTTTTCACCGTTAAGACAAAAAGAATAAAAACAAGACATTTTTTTTCTTGTGTGCTATTTTTTATATATATATATGTATATTTTTTTCTTTGGGTCTGGATTATGTTTGCATCTCTTGTTCCAGATAGATTACACATCCTTTCTTTTCCTAATAAAATATTACTTTAAATATTCATTGTATATATAACAATGTGTCCTGATAGTCAAATGCAAAAAAATAAAATAAAACAAAACAAAAGATATCAGGAAGGCTAACCGTAATTCTCAATACGATATAGCTATTATTATCTGGTAGTGTTAATTTCACTCATGTGAGAAAAAAAATGAGTAAAATTGTTTGTATAATATTAAGTATTATTTGAACATTAAAGGGGAACAATCACTATCTTGGAAAGTATATGATTTAAAAAAAAATATTAGCAATGACTGACGGAGCTAAGATGGAGGTGGCTCTCTCTATACTGATTGCCAGGTGTAAAGGGCGGAGCTTATAGCAATGATTGACAGTGAGCTAAGATGGAGGTGGCTCTCTCTCTATACTGACTGCCAGGTGTAAAGGGCGGAGCTTATAACAATGATTGACAGGGAGCTAAGATGGAGGTGGCTCTCTCTATACTGATTGCCAGGTGTAAAGGGCGGAGCTTATAGCAATGATTGACAGTGAGCTAAGATAGAGGTGGCTCTCTCTCTATACTGACTGCCAGGTGTAAAGGGCGGAGCTTATAACAATGATTGACAGGGAGCTAAGATGGAGGTGGCTCTCTCTATACTGACTGACAGGTGTAAAGGGCGGAGCTTATAACAATGATTGACAGGGAGCTAAGATGGAGGTGGCTCTCTCTATACTGACTGCCAGGTGTAAAGGGCGGAGCTTTTAACAATGATTGACAGGGAGCTAAGATGGAGGTGGCTCTCTCTATGCTGACTGCCAGGTGTAAAGGGCGGAGCTTATAACAATGATTGACAGGGAGCTAAGATGGAGGCGGCTATCTCTATGCTGACTGCCAGGTGTAAAGGGCAGAGCTTATAACAATGATTGACAGAGAGCTAAGATAGAGGCGGCTATCTCTATGCTGACTGCCAGGTGTAAAGGGCGGTGCTTATAACAATGATTGACAGGGAGCTAAGATGGAGGTGGCTCTCTCTATACTGACTGACAGGTGTAAAGGGCGGAGCTTATAACAATGATTGACAGAGAGCTAAGATAGAGGCGGCTATCTCTATACTGACTGCCAGGTGTAAAGGGCGGAGCTTATAACAATGACTGACAGGGAACTAAGATGGAGGCGGCTCTCTCTATACTGACTGCCAGGTGTAAAGGGCGGAGCTTATAACAATGATTGACAGGGGGCTAAGATGGAGGCGGCTCTCTCTATACTGACTGCCAGGTGTAAAGGGCGGAGCTTATAACAATGATTGACAGGGAGCTAAGATGGAGGCGGCTCTCTCTATACTGACTGCCAGGTGTAAAGGGCGGAGCTTTTAACAATGATTGACAGGGAGCTAAGATGGAGGTGGCTCTCTCTATACTGACTGCCAGGTGTAAAGGGCGGAGCTTTTAACAATGATTGACAGGGAGCTAAGATGGAGGTGGCTCTCTCTATGCTGACTGCCAGGTGTAAAGGGCGGAGCTTATAACAATGATTGACAGGGAGCTAAGATGGAGGCGGCTATCTCTTTGCTGACTGCCAGGTGTAAAGGGCGGAGCTTATAACAATGATTGACAGGGAGCTAAGATGGAGGCGGCTCTCTCTATGCTGACTGCCAGGTGTAAAGGGCAGAGCTTATAACAATGATTGACAGAGAGCTAAGATAGAGGCGGCTATCTCTATGCTGACTGCCAGGTGTAAAGGGCGGAGCTTATAACAATGATTGACAGGGAGCTAAGATGGAGGTGGCTCTCTCTATACTGACTGCCAGGTGTAAAGGGCGGAGCTTATAACAATGATTGACAGGGAGCTAAGATGGAGGTGGCTCTCTCTATACTGACTGCCAGGTGTAATGGACGGAGCTTATAACAATGATTGACAGGGAGCTAAGATGGAGGTGACTCTCTCTATACTGACTGCCAGGTGTAATGGACGGAGCTTATAACAATGATTGACAGGGAGCTAAGATGGAGGTGGCTCTCTCTATACTGACTGCCAGGGGTAATGGACGGAGCTTATAACAATGATTGACAGGGAGCTAAGATGGAGGTGACTCTCTCTATACTGACTGCCAGGTGTAAAGGGCGGAGCTTATAACAATGATTGACAGGTAGCTAAGATGGAGGAACCCAGTTTTAGAATAAAGATCTGCGGATTTCCAAATGTAATTATAATTTTCACTGTTGGCAAACCCCATTTTTAAATATAGATGATATGTTAATATAATTTGAAAAATCCTGAGAAGTAACAATTAAACTGTAATGTTGAAAATAATGAAATAAATCAACCCTTTAAAATAAAAAAAGTTTAAATTAAAGTTACTGTTATAGTGTTTTGAAATATACAGAGCCATCATACTTGATTTGTCATCACTTTTAATGTGGTTAAACTAGTAAATAAATTGAAGAATGCTCAGGATGTGTATAAGGCTAACACAGTAAAGGAATTGAAGAATGCTCAGGATGTGTATAAGGCTAACACAGTATAGGAATTGAAGAATACTCAGGATGTGTATAAGGCTAACACCCTAAAGGAATTGAAGAATGCTCAGGATGTGTATAAAGCTAACACAGTAAAGGAATTGAAGAATGCTTGGTATGTGTATAAGGCTAGAACAGTAAAGGAATTGAAGAATGCTCAGTATGTGTATAAGGCTAACACAGTAAAGGAATTGAAGAATGCTCAGGATGTGTATAAGGCTAACACAGTAAAGGAATTGAAGAATGCTCAGGATGTGTATAAGGCTAACACAGTAAAAGAATTGAAGAATACTCAGGATGTGTATAAAGCTAACACAGTAAAGGAATTGAAGAATGCTCAGGATGTGTATAAGGCTAACACAGTAAAGGAATTGAAGAATGCTCAGGATGTGTATAAGGCTAACACCCTAAAGGAATTGAAGAATGCTCAGGATGTGTATAAAGCTAACACAGTAAAGGAATTGAAGAATGCTTGGTATGTGTATAAGGCTAGCACAGTAAAGGAATTGAAGAATGCTCAGTATGTGTATAAGGCTAACACAGTAAAGGAATTGAAGAATGCTCAGGATGTGTATAAGGCTAACACAGTAAAGGAATTGAAGAATGCTCAGGATGTGTATAAGGCTAACACAGTAAAAGAATTGAAGAATGCTTAGGATGTGTATAAGGGTAACACAGTAAAGGAATTGAAGAATGCTCAGGATGTGTATAAGGCTGACACAGTAAAGGAATTGAAGAATGCTCAGTATGTGTATAAGGCTAACACAGTAAAGGAATTGAAGAATGCTCGGGATGTGTATAAGGCTAACACAGTAAAGGAATTGAAGAATGCTCAGGATGTGTATAAGGCTGACACAGTAAAGGAATTGAAGAATGCTCAGTATGTGTATAAGGATAACACAGTAAAGGAATTGAAGAATGCTCGTTATGTGTATAAAGCTAACACAGTAAAGGAATTGAAGAATGCTAGGGATGCATATAAGGCTAACACAGTAAAGGAATTGAAGAATGCTCAGTATGTGTATAAGGCTAACACAGTAAAGGAATTGAAGAATGCTCCGGATGTGTATAAGGCTAACACAGTAAAGGAATTGAAGAATGCTCAGGATGTGTATAAAGCTGACACAGTAAAGGAATTGCAGAATGCTCAGTATGTGTATAAGGATAACACAGTAAAGGAATTGAAGAATGCTCGGGATGTGTATAAAGCTAACACAGTAAAGGAATTGAAGAATGCTAGGGATGTGTATAAGGCTAACACAGTAAAGGAATTGAAGAATGCTCAGGATGTGTATAAGGATAACACAGTAAAGGAATTGAAGAATGCTCGGGATGTGTATAAAGCTAACACAGTAAAGGAATTGAAGAATGCTCGGGATGTGTATAAGGCTAACACAGTAAAGGAATTGAAGAATGCTCAGGATGTGTATAAGGCTAACACAGTAAAGGAATTGAAGAATGCTAGGGATGTGTATAAGGCTAACACAGTAAAGGAATTGAAGAATGCTCAGTATGTGTATAAGGCTAACACAGTAAAGGAATTGAAGAATGCTCCGGATGTGTATAAGGCTAACACAGTAAAGGAATTGAAGAATGCTCAGGATGTATATAAAGCTGACACAGTAAAGGAATTGAAGAATGCTTGGTATGTGTATAAGGCTAGCACAGTAAAGGAATTGAAGAATGCTCAGTATGTGTATAAGGCTAACACAGTAAAGGAATTGAAGAATGCTCAGGATGTGTATAAGGCTGACACAGTAAAGGAATTGAAGAATGCTCAGGATGTGTATAAGGCTAACACAGTAAAGGAATTGAAGAATGCTCAGGATGTGTATAAGGTTAACACAGTAAAGGAATTGAAGAATGCTCTGGATGTGTATAAAGCCAACACAGTAAAGGAATTGAAGAATGCTCAGGATGTGTATAAGGCTAACAGAGTAAAGGAATTGAAGAATGCTCAGGATGTGTATAAGGCTAGCACAGTAAGGAATTGAAGAATGCTCAGTATGTGTATAAGGCTAACACAGTAAAGGAATTGAAGAATGCTCAGGATGTGTATAAGGTTAACACAGTAAAGGAATTGAAGAATGCTCTGGATGTGTATAAAGCCAACACAGTAAAGGAATTGAAGAATGCTCAGGATGTGTATAAGGCTAACACAGTAAAGGAATTAAAGAATGCTCAGGATGTGTATAAGGCTAACACAGTAAAGGAATTAAAGAATGCTCGGGATGTGTATAAGGCTAACACAGTAAAGGAATTAAAGAATGCTCAGGATGTGTATAAGGCTAACACAGTAAAGGAATTGAAGAATGCTCAGGATGTGTATAAGGCTAACACAGTAAAGGAATTGAAGAATGCTTGGGATGTGTATAAGGCTAACACAGTAAAGGAATTAAAGAATGCTTGGGATGTGTATAAGGCTAACACAGTAAAGGAATTGAAGAATGCTCAGGATGTGTATAAGGTTAACACAGTAAAGGAATTGAAGAATTCTCAGGATGTGTGTAAGGATAACACAGTAAAGGAATTGAAGAATGCTCAGGATGTGTATAAGGCTAACACAGTAAAGGAATTGAAGAATGCTCAGGATGTGTATAAGGCTAACACAGTAAAGGAATTGAAGAATGCTCAGGATGTGTATAAGGCTAACACAGTAAAGGAATTAAAGAATGCTCAGGATGTGTATAAGGCTAACACAGTAAAGGAATTGAAGAATGCTCAGGATGTGTATAAGGCTAACACAGTAAAGGAATTAAAGAATGCTTGGGATGTGTATAAGGCTAACACAGTAAAGGAATTGAAGAATGCTCAGGATGTGTGTAAGGATAACACAGTAAAGGAATTGAAGAATGCTCAGGATGTATATAAGGCTAACACAGTAAAGGAATTAAAGAATGCTCAGTGTGTGTATAAGGCTAACACAGTAAAGGAATTGAAGAATGCTCGGGATGTGTATAAGGCTAACACAGTAAAGGAATTAAAGAATGCTCAGTGTGTGTATAAGGCTAACACAGTAAAGGAATTGAAGAATGCTCAGGATGTGTATAAGGCTAACACAGTAAAGGAATTGAAGAATGCTCGGGATGTGTATAAGGCTAACACAGTAAAGGAATTGAAGAATGCTCCGGATGTGTATAAGGCTAACACAGTAAAGGAATTGAAGAATGCTCAGGATGTGTATAAAGCTGACACAGTAAAGGAATTGCAGAATGCTCAGTATGTGTATAAGGATAACACAGTAAAGGAATTGAAGAATGCTCGGGATGTGTATAAAGCTAACACAGTAAAGGAATTGAAGAATGCTTGGGATGTGTATAAGGCTAACACAGTAAAGGAATTGAAGAATGCTCAGGATGTGTATAAGGCTAACACAGTAAAGGAATTGAAGAATGCTCAGGATGTGTATAAGGCTAACACAGTAAAGGAATTGAAGAATGCTCGGGATGTGTATAAGGCTAGCACAGTAAAGGAATTGAAGAATGCTTGGGATGTGTATAAGGCTAACACAGTAAAGGAATTGAAGAATGCTCAGGATGTGTATAAGGCTAACACAGTAAAGGAATTGAAGAATGCTCAGGATGTGTATAAGGATAACACAGTAAAGGAATTGAAGAATGCTCAGGATGTGTATAAGACTAACACAGTAAAGGAATTGAAGAATGCTCAGGATGTGTATAAGACTAACATAGTAAAGGAATTGAAGAATGCTCGGGATGTGTATAAGGCTAGCACAGTAAAGGAATTGAAGAATACTCAGGATGTGTATAAGGCTAACACAGTAAAGGAATTGAAGAATGCTTGGGATGTGTATAAGGCTAACACAGTAAAGGAATTGAAGAATGCTCAGGATGTGTATAAGGTAACACAGTAAAGGAATTGAAGAATGCTCAGGATGTGTATAAGGCTAACACAGTAAAGGAATTGAAGAATGCTTGGGATGTGTATAAGGCTAACACAGTAAAGGAATTGAAGAATGCTCAGGATGTGTATAAGGTAACACAGTAAAGGAATTGAAGAATGCTCAGGATGTGTATAAGGCTAACACAGTAAAGGAATTAAAGAATGCTCAGGATGTGTATAAGGCTAACACAGTAAAGGAATTGAAGAATGCTCGGGATGTGTATAAGGCTAACACAGTAAAGGAATTGAAGAATGCTCAGGATGTGTATAAGGCTAACGCAGTAAAGGAATTGAAGAATGCTCAGGATGTGTATAAGGCTAACACAGTAAAGGAATTGAAGAATGCTCAGGATGTGTATAAGGCTAACACAGTAAAGGAATTGAAGAATGCTCAGGATGTGTATAAGGCAAACACAGTAAAGGAATTAAAGAATGCTTGGGATGTGTATAAGGCTAACACAGTAAAGGAATTGAAGAATGCTCAGGATGTGTGTAAGGATAACACAGTAAAGGAATTGAAGAATGCTCAGGATGTGTATAAGGCTAACACAGTAAAGGAATTAAAGAATGCTTGGGATGTGTATAAGGCTAACACAGTAAAGGAATTGAAGAATGCTCAGTATGTGTATAAGGCTAACACAGTAAAGGAATTGAAGAATGCTCAGGATGTGTATAAGGCTAACACAGTAAAGGAATTAAAGAATGCTCAGGATGTGTATAAGGCTAACGCAGTAAAGGAATTGAAGAATGCTCAGGATGTGTATAAGGCAAACGCAGTAAAGGAATTGAAGAATGCTCAGGGTGTGTATAAAGCTAACACAGTAAAGGAATTAAAGAATGCTCGGGATGTGTATAAGGCTAACACAGTAAAGGAATTAAAGAATGCTCAGGATGTGTATAAGGCTAACACAGTAAAAGAATTGAAGAATGCTCAGTGTGTGTATAAGGCTAACACGGTAAAGGAATTGAAGAATGCTCGGGATGTGTATAAGGCTAACACAGTAAAGGAATTGAAGAATGCTCAGGATGTGTATAAGGCTAACACAGTAAAGGAATTGAAGAATGCTCGGGATGTGTATAAGGCTAACACAGTAAAGGAATTGAAGAATGCTCAGGATGTGTATAAGGCTAACACAGTAAAGGAATTGAAGAATGCTCAGGATGTGTATAAGGCTAACACAGTAATGGAATTGAAGAATGCTCAGGATGTGTATAAGGCAAACGCAGTAAAGGAATTGAAGAATGCTCAGGGTGTGTATAAAGCTAACACAGTAAAGGAATTAAAGAATGCTCGGGATGTGTATAAGGCTAACACAGTAAAGGAATTAAAGAATGCTCAGGATGTGTATAAGGCTAACACAGTAAAAGAATTGAAGAATGCTCAGTGTGTGTATAAGGCTAACACGGTAAAGGAATTGAAGAATGCTCGGGATGTGTATAAGGCTAACACAGTAAAGGAATTGAAGAATGCTCAGGATGTGTATAAGGCTAACACAGTAAAGGAATTGAAGAATGCTCGGGATGTGTATAAGGCTAACACAGTAAAGGAATTGAAGAATGCTCAGGATGTGTATAAGGCTAACACAGTAAAGGAATTGAAGAATGCTCAGGATGTGTATAAGGCAAACGCAGTAAAGGAATTGAAGAATGCTCAGGGTGTGTATAAAGCTAACACAGTAAAGGAATTAAAGAATGCTCGGGATGTGTATAAGGCTAACACAGTAAAGGAATTAAAGAATGCTCAGGATGTGTATAAGGCTAACACAGTAAAAGAATTGAAGAATGCTCAGTGTGTGTATAAGGCTAACACGGTAAAGGAATTGAAGAATGCTCGGGATGTGTATAAGGCTAACACAGTAAAGGAATTGAAGAATGCTCGGGATGTGTATAAGGCTAACGCAGTAAAGGAATTGAAGAATGCTCGGGATGTGTATAAGGCTAACACAGTAAAGGAATTGAAGAATGCTCGGGATGTGTATAAGGCTAACGCAGTAAAGGAATTGAAGAATGCTCGGGATGTGTATAAGGCTAACACAGTAAAGGAATTGAAGAATGCTCAGGATGTGTATAAGGCTAACACAGTAAAGGAATTGAAGAATGCTCGGGATGTGTATAAGGCTAACACAGTAAAGGAATTGAAGAATGCTCGGGATGTGTATAAGGCTAACACAGTAAAGGAATTGAAGAATGCTCGGGATGTGTATAAGGCTAACACAGTAAAGGAATTGAAGAATGCTCGGGATGTGTATAAGGCTAACACAGTAAAGGAATTGAAGAATGCTCAGGATGTGTATAAGGCTAACACAGTAAAGGAATTGAAGAATGCTCGGGATGTGTATAAGGCTAACACAGTAAAGGAATTGAAGAATGCTCGGGATGTGTATAAGGCTAACACAGTAAAGGAATTGAAGAATGCTCAGGATGTGTATAAGGCTAACACAGTAAAGGAATTGAAGAATGCTCGGGATGTGTATAAGGCTAACACAGTAAAGGAATTGTAGAATGCTCGGGATGTGTATAAGGCTAACGCAGTAAAGGAATTGAAGAATGCTCGGGATGTGCATAAGGCTAACACAGTAAAGGAATTGAAGAATGCTCAGGATGTGTATAAGGCTAACGCAGTAAAGGAATTGAAGAATGCTCAGGATGTGTATAAGGCTAACGCAGTAAAGGAATTGAAGAATGCTCAGGGTGTGTATAAAGCTAACACAGTAAAGGAATTAAAGAATGCTCGGGATGTGTATAAGGCTAACACAGTAAAGGAATTAAAGAATGCTCAGGATGTGTATAAGGCTAACACAGTAAAAGAATTGAAGAATGCTCAGTGTGTGTATAAGGCTAACACGGTAAAGGAATTGAAGAATGCTCGGGATGTGTATAAGGCTAACACAGTAAAGGAATTGAAGAATGCTCGGGATGTGTATAAGGCTAACGCAGTAAAGGAATTGAAGAATGCTCGGGATGTGTATAAGGCTAACACAGTAAAGGAATTGAAGAATGCTCGGGATGTGTATAAGGCTAACACAGTAAAGGAATTGAAGAATGCTCGGGATGTGTATAAGGCTAACACAGTAAAGGAATTGAAGAATGCTCAGGATGTGTATAAGGCTAACACAGTAAAGGAATTGAAGAATGCTCAGGATGTGTATAAGGCAAACGCAGTAAAGGAATTGAAGAATGCTCAGGGTGTGTATAAAGCTAACACAGTAAAGGAATTAAAGAATGCTCGGGATGTGTATAAGGCTAACACAGTAAAGGAATTAAAGAATGCTCAGGATGTGTATAAGGCTAACACAGTAAAAGAATTGAAGAATGCTCAGTGTGTGTATAAGGCTAACACGGTAAAGGAATTGAAGAATGCTCGGGATGTGTATAAGGCTAACACAGTAAAGGAATTGAAGAATGCTCGGGATGTGTATAAGGCTAACGCAGTAAAGGAATTGAAGAATGCTCGGGATGTGTATAAGGCTAACACAGTAAAGGAATTGAAGAATGCTCGGGATGTGTATAAGGCTAACGCAGTAAAGGAATTGAAGAATGCTCGGGATGTGTATAAGGCTAACACAGTAAAGGAATTGAAGAATGCTCAGGATGTGTATAAGGCTAACACAGTAAAGGAATTGAAGAATGCTCGGGATGTGTATAAGGCTAACACAGTAAAGGAATTGAAGAATGCTCGGGATGTGTATAAGGCTAACACAGTAAAGGAATTGAAGAATGCTCGGGATGTGTATAAGGCTAACACAGTAAAGGAATTGAAGAATGCTCGGGATGTGTATAAGGCTAACACAGTAAAGGAATTGAAGAATGCTCAGGATGTGTATAAGGCTAACACAGTAAAGGAATTGAAGAATGCTCGGGATGTGTATAAGGCTAACACAGTAAAGGAATTGAAGAATGCTCGGGATGTGTATAAGGCTAACACAGTAAAGGAATTGAAGAATGCTCAGGATGTGTATAAGGCTAACACAGTAAAGGAATTGAAGAATGCTCGGGATGTGTATAAGGCTAACACAGTAAAGGAATTGTAGAATGCTCGGGATGTGTATAAGGCTAACGCAGTAAAGGAATTGAAGAATGCTCGGGATGTGCATAAGGCTAACACAGTAAAGGAATTGAAGAATGCTCAGGATGTGTATAAGGCTAACGCAGTAAAGGAATTGAAGAATGCTCAGGATGTGTATAAGGCTAACGCAGTAAAGGAATTGTAGAATGCTCGGGATGTGTATAAGGCTAACGCAGTAAAGGAATTGAAGAATGCTCGGGATGTGCATAAGGCTAACACAGTAAAGGAATTGAAGAATGCTCAGGGTGTGTATAAGGCTAACACAGTAAAGGAATTGAAGAATGCTCGGGATGTGTATAAGGCTAACGTAAGTAAGGCCCACTTTGAAGGCAATAACGAATGGACTATTAAACCCATAAAAATGGAGTCAAACATCTCAAATGGACAAATAAGTCTTAATGCTAATATTATTCCTGCTTTTACCACCTGTAATATTGTTAGGTCTTTCCCACATTTCATTTACCTGAAGATCAAAATTGTCCCTTTATAAAGCCTGACTGCACAGCAACTTTCAATCTTAAATCTCTTAATGAGAAAGGATTATGCTTTCCAAAACCTCTCAAAATGTAGGATGCATGTTGTCAGACCAGTTAGCGAAAATGCATTTTACATCTCTGGCTCCCCCTTCATTTCCGATCATTTTTCTCTACAGTGTGACCTCCTGGTACAATAGCCAAGTTTAATTTATTTCACCTACTGCTGGCAGCATTTTAAAACTGCCTTGTTTGTGGAGTAGAATGAATATATTTCCTCCTGTAGACCTTATTATAAGAGCAAGCCTCCCAATCGCTCTGCAGTCAAATCCCACATGTTCTTACAAAAACAACAAATGGGTCAAAGTGATGTGAGTTCTTGACGTATAGTATAGAAAGAAAAAAATGCTACTGTAACAGTGCTGTAACTATTGTGATATCTGAGCTAAGAGCATGTAATTTAAAGCTGTGTGAACAATTCTTATTAAATTATACCTTACTGCACGTTAGTAGTGTTGACTGATTTTTACTTACACAAAAGCTTCCCACAAAGTGTGTTCCGTATAATCATCCGTTAAAGGAGAAACAACTGAACAAATATAGGAGAACAGCACAACGATGGAGCATGATAATAGAAAGAAAGAAAGAATATTTGTTTTTTTCAATAGAAGAAATTCTTTAGAAATTCTATTTTGCGCTCAGTTTTTATCTCAGCCCTCCGAGTGAGTAACAGAGGACTTTTTCTATAGAAGGAATATGTTTTCAGTTAAATTAGACCAATAAGGACGTTCCAATATTACATGTGTTGAGGACAGAACTCAGAACTTCTATCCTTCAAATTCATCAACGGAAGAGTTAAATATAAAGATGGAAAACGATCAATAGAAAAATCTCTTTGGTTGGAAACCATGATGGTCAAAGTAGCCTTTTTCCATCTTTAGGATGAGTAGCCGACGAAGGTAATCATTTGCTCCTAATAATATGAGTCCATCCCTTCTTAAGCTCACCAGGAAACAAACGCAGAAGGCAGTGAATTATGTGAATTATGTCTCCATGACAGTTTAAGGAAACGTAGCTTACAAACACCAACAGTCCAAGCTTATCCATCGTAGGTCATTTCGTAGGCAATTTTTTTCGATTAGAATTTTTTTTCTGAAATCTGCTCTTTTTGTTACCTGACCTGTTAATAAGCTTGTGTGCTAGTTCTGCTCAAGGGTGCAGGTCTGAAACTGGATTTTCTCTACACTAACACATTTGTTTCTACTTCCTGGTCTCCCTTCCACTAACATTGTCTGCTTCCTGTATAATGTAGGGCTTCCTATGGAAGAGGCATGTGAGAAAAGTGGCAGAACTTAGTTTTAATCTATTTTAATCATGTTTGTGAGGGATCTTATGGAATCAAGACATCACAAAGAAGTTGTGTTTACTGAGATGTATTTCTGCTTTGTCCCAAATCTTGTGATATTATCATCTAGCAACACCATCATTTCCATTACTTTTTATATACCAATAAATCACACCATCTCCAGAACAAGGAAGAATTATACAAGTTATTTCATTTGAATAATCTAGACTTTTGTTTTTAAGCCACTGAAGGTGACATGAGCTGGGTTTTTATTTGAATTATATGATCATGGGAATTAAACCAATCTCCCAATTAGTATATTAGAAGTATTTTAAAATAAGAGCATTTTTCACCTTTATTCGCCACTATCTGTCATAAATTTAATTCCTACTGGAGTTTGCAAAAAAAGAATGTGTTGCTCACTTTATGCAGTCTAATAATTTAATGTAAACTCATCCGAGATAATAAATGGCTAAGCAAGTTCACTGTTCCACAATATATAATGATAGTTTCAATACGATATAGGATAATGTACCCCTATATGGAATACTCTGATCATTTTATACAACACCTTGCAGTTATTTCCCTAAATAATCTTAAATAATAATGCTTGTAGCAAGTGCTGGTAAGTTGATGATCAACTTTCAACCAATTGCAATTTAGAGTGTTCCTCTTTTGATTATAGATTACTGTGGCCTCACCTTGTTATAATGTTTTTATTTTTTTTAAACGCCATAAAACTTAACTTTTTTCCAGCACTGGGGAAGTCTCGTCTATGAATTTGTGTCATCTGCAGTGTTGTCATTAGTTTTGCTCAATCCATTGTTTTTTATAGAGACAGAGCCTGCGCTACCATAAGGCGGCATAGCCGACCTCCAGTCATATAGTGTGGCCGAGCACTGACAGCACCTCCATCCTTCTCAGTCACCGGCTCTAGTGCATACTGCAGGCTGTGTGGAGGGATCATAGCCCTTCTATGTGTGTAGCCCACCATGTGGATTGCGCCTAGAGGTGGGGCATGGCAGCTGAGAACTCCACAGAGCCGGAGAGCGTGCTTCCTAAGGACCTAATTGCACAGGGCTAAGATGTAATTGGGACTGCGTGTATGTCTGTCTCTTTATGTCTCTGTATGTGTGTGTCTGTATGACTGTATATCTGGAAGTGTATGTTTGTGTCTGTATGACTGTATATCTGGGAGTGTATGTTTGTGTCTGTATGACTGTATATCTGTGAGTGTATGTCTCTGTATTACTGTTTATGTATGTCTCTGTTTATCTGTGTATGTATTAATATGTCTATATGTCTCTGTATGACTTTGCTGTGTATGTCTGTGTCTGTATGTCTGTGTCTGTATGTGTTTGTAAGCCTGTGTCTTTATAACTATGTATGTCTCTCTCTGTATGACTGCATGTCTGTATACTTGTGCCTTTATGTCTCTGTATGATTGTGTCTGTATGTCTCTGAATGTCTGTGTTTGTATGCCTGTGTGTATGACTGTATTACTATGTATGTAGATACACGGTGGGGGAGGAGGAGTGGATGTATCAAACAGGTACAGGGATTTAAGACTTGTAAAATGGGGGATAAGATACACTATAGGGGGCATAAAATACACAGAGGGGCAAAGGGGGGTTATGCGACACATATGAAGATGCATTTTTGGGTAGGGGGGCAGAAAAAATTCAAAATATATACCGGTAATTAAGTCACAGTAACTTATTTTTTTGGTAAATAGACAATCAGCATTCAGTGCACCCATAAATTCTCTTAAAGGATCACAAATCTGCTGTGTTTTCTAAATTAAGAATAGTAGAACTAGTTTTATTATAATATATTAACACCATAGCTGGTCATATATTGCAGGCATATCTGAGTTAATTAAATCTTTAGAACACACTGTGAAACGAACTCAGCAGGTGAAATCTTTCTTATTAGTCAGTTTATATTTGATAGGAGAAAATAGTGGTTTCTCGTGCAAAGCACATTTAATCATGATTATTCCACACTAGTAGACTTTAGCTCTGTTGCAATGAGTCACTGTATTCCTGAGTACTTCTGCAAGTATGTTTTAAATTTAAAATTAAACTAGCTTAACTCTGATGACCATAATTACGTTGAGCTTCTCTGTGTTTTACAGATAAATGAATGTGGAAGAGTAAGAGCCATCAGCAATAAGAGCTGAGCTGAGCAGCCAATGAGCTGATATTAATTCTGCAATCAGTGATACGAATTACTCATTACATGTTATACGTTTCTACCTGATTACAACTATCAATATCAATACTGATCAATCCAACGTAATATAGTTAGAATATCTGTCTACTCATCTATTCCAAGATATCGCAGGCTAGTTATGACATCACAACCAATCTATTCAGGATAGCACTATCTAGTTACCAGACAGCTATATCCTATTAACATAAAAATACATTTCGACTGGAAAGGAGTAAAAAAATAAATAAAAAGAAAATACAAAAATAAAGGGTCAAAATATATCCCAATTAAAATGGAAATATATTCGCATAATAACCATTCTCTTTTTTTTCTTGTTCCTTGATGATTTATATGCCCTGTGTTCCTTAATATGTTTAATGTATACTTGATTGGGGATGGGGTAAATATACTGTATGCATAATATAACATTATATAAACTAATTGTATGTATTTATTTTGCACATTCACTGATAGGAGCATTTCCAATTCAATTTGATTCCCAGATCAACTGATAAAAAGTAATTAATGGAGGCAAACCGTGAAGCAGCAGTAAAAACGCTATACTATGTATATATATTATTTTATTTTGTATTTTTTGCTGTACCTTCTGTTTTTATTTCCATTGTTCAATTTTCATTAATCATCTATCTTTTCCATCAATCATCAGACAGAATTTAGAATATTGACACCTCCGCCAACACGTACAGCATTGTGCGGTTACGGTTATCCCAAATTTGTGTATATTCCGACTTGGAATCACATGATCTGCCCAAATTCCACCAAATTTCAGTTTAAACCAGAACGAATCTCCTAGAATACTACTTCTGGTGTCCCTCTACACTGATTCCAAGTCCTTATAGTTTTATTATGAAATCACAGCTCGTTGCCTTAGAATAAATATACAGTTAGCACGCTGCTATTCATTGATTACAAGTTATTACAGCCTAGTACTGAAATCATTGCTGATCCGTTATCACATCATTAATTATTGATCCCACGTAATTACAGTCTACTTATCACATCGCTGGCTGCTTATTGAGTCCGAGTTTTGCAGTCTGTTTATGACATCACTGATCATTGATTCCGAGTCCGGTTATGACATCACTTCACACTAATGTCTATGGTTTAGTGATGGAATCCTGAGTAACTGCTTACTAGTTATTGCTGTTTAGTTATGACATCACTACTCTAGTAATGACATCACTTTTGATCAATTCCTGTAGTGCCAACAAATGATATGATTAATAGGAAATGCTATATATGATTGATGGATACGGGACAGGCACTAAATCTTGGTTTTATTCACAGATCAAGTGAGAAATTGCCAATAGAAGGAAAAAGGAGGTAAAAACCTTTAATTCTATATGCAAATTTATATAGTTTATATAGAGAGGACCAATCGTGCGGAGTGTATACAGTTTTAGAAGCAGTATTAAAACATATATATTGCACTCACATTTAGATGAGCTATAGCCAGCTCAGGATTTGTAGGCATATAGCTGAATAATCCCCGCTACAGGATGTGATGGTGCTTGTCCTCCAGGGGTTTTGTCCAACTCTCAGAAGAAGAAGGAGATAAAAACAGCAGATAGTGCTCTCTGATAATATATATGAGGTAGTGAATAAAATGAGATAAATATACTCACAAGAGAAGTGCAGGTCACACTGCACTTTAAAGATAGCGTTAGTGGTATAATCCCCACTTCAGGATGTATGGTATAAAAATGCCAGGAAAAAGATGAAATAGTAAAAATTATAGTAGTGTGCAAAAAATTATAATGGTACAAATATCTAACCAAAAAAATCATTTATTTTATAAATAACAATATAAATAACCATGACGCGTTTCACCGCTGGGGCTTTATCAAAATGGTAGCAGTATGGACTTGGGATAGTAACCAACTACACTACATATCCCAAGCCAACCAATAGAAGTATGGACGTGGGATAGTAACCGATTACACTACATATCCATAGCCAACCAATAGCAGTATGGACCTGGGAAAGTAACCAATCACACAACATATCCCAAGCAGTATGGACTTGGGATAGTAACCAATTACACTACATATCCCAAGCCAACCAATAGCAGTATGGACATGGGATAGTAACCAATTACACTACATATCCCAAGCCAACCAATAGCAGTATGGACTTGGGATCGTAACCGATTACACTACATATCCCAAGCCAACCAATAACAGTATGGATTTGGGATAGTAACCAATCACACTACATATCCCAAGCCAACCAATAGCAGTATGGACGTGGGATAGTAACCAATCACACTACATATCCCAAGCCAACCAATAGCAGTATGGACTTGGGATAGTAACCAATTACACTACATATCCCAATCCAACCAATAGCAGTATGGACTTGGGATAGTAACCAATTACACTACATATCCCAAGCCAACCAATAGCAGTATGGACATGGGATAGTAACCAATTACACTACATATCCCAAGCCAACCAATAGCAGTATGGACTTGAGATAGTAACCAATTACACTACATATCCCAAGCCAACCAATGGCAGTATGGACGTGGGATAGTAACCAATTACACTACATATCCCAATCCAACCAATACCAGTATGGACTTGGCATAGTAACCAATTACACTACATATCTTAAGTCAACCAATAGCAGTATGGACTTGGGATAGTAACCAATCACACTACTTATCGCAAGTTAACCAATTACACTACATATCCCAAGCCAACCAATAGCAGTATGGACGTGGGATAGTAACCAATTACACTACATATTCCAAGCCAACCATTAGCAGTATGGACTTGGGATAGTAACCAATTACACTAGATATCCCAAGCCAACCAATAGCAGTATGGACTTGAGAAAGGATCCCAAGCCAACCAATAGCAGTATGGACTTGGGATAGTAACCAATTACACTACATATCCCAAGCCAACCAATAGCAGTATGGACGTGGGATAGTAACCAATTACACTACATATTCCAAGCCAACCATTAGCAGTATGGACTTGGGATAGTAACCAATTACACTAGATATCCCAAGCCAACCAATAGCAGTATGGACTTGAGAAAGGATCCCAAGCCAACCAATAGCAGTATGGACTTGGGATAGTAACCAATTACACTACATATCCCAAGCCAACCAATAGCAGTATGGACGTGGGATAGTAACCAATTACACTACATATTCCAAGCCAACCATTAGCAGTATGGACTTGGGATAGTAACCAATTACACTAGATATCCCAAGCCAACCAATAGCAGTATGGACTTGAGATAGTAACCAATTACACTACATATCCCAAGCCAACCAATAACAGTATGGACTTGGGATAGTAACCAATTACACTACATATCCCAAGCCAACCAATAGCAGTATGGACGTGGGATAGTAACCAATTACACTACATATCCCAAGCCAACCAATAGCAGTATGGACTTGGGATAGTAACCAATTACACTACATATCCCAAGCCAGCCAATAGCAGTATGGACTTGGGATAGTAACCAATTACACTACATATCCCAATCCAACCAATAGCAGTATGTACTTGGGATAGTAACCAATTACACTACATATCTTAAGTCAACCAATAGCAGTATGGACTTGGGATCGTATCCGATTACACTACATATCCCAAGCCAACCAATAGCAGTTTTGACTTGGGATAGTAACCAATTACACTACATATCCCAAGTCAACCAATAGCAGTATGGACTTGGGATAGTAACCAATTACACTACATATTCCAAGCCAACCAATAGCAGTATGGACTTGGGATAGTAACCAATTACACTACATATCCCAAGCCAACCAATAGCAGTATGGACGTGGGATAGTAACCGATTACACTACATATCCAAAGCCAACCAATAGCAGTATGGACCTGGGAAAGTAACCAATCACACTACATATCCCAAGCCAACCAATAGCAGTATGGACTTGGGATAGTAACCAATTACACTTCATATCCCAAGCCAACCAATAGCAGTATGAACTTGGGATAGTAACCAATCACACTACATATTCCAAGCAGTATGGACTTGGGATAGTAACCAATTACACTACATATCCCAAGCCAACCAATAGCAGTATGGATTTGGATAGTAACCAATCACACTACATATCCCAAGCCAACCAATAGCAGTATGGACGTTGGATAGTAACCAATCACACTACATTTCCCAAGAAAACTAATAGCAGTATGGACTTGGGATAGTAACCAATTACACTACATATCCCAATCCAACTACCACCTGTACGCTGATGACACTCAGATATACCTCTCCTCACCGGACCTCTCCCCGGCCGTCCTGCAACGTGTCACTGCTTGCCTCTCTTCCATCTCTGACTGGATGTCGTCACGCTTTCTCAAACTTAACCTCTCTAAAACTGAACTCCTTGTCTTTCCTCCTCCTAATACTGATCCTCCTCTCTCACTCTCCCTTCAAGTCAGTGATATCCACATAAGTCCATCCCTACAAGCGCGCTGTCTTGGCGTCATACTTGACTCTGGTCTCACCTTTGAGTCTCACATCCAGTTTGTTGCCAAGTCCTGTAGGTTCCAACTCAAAAACATAGCCCGCATCCGCCCCTTTCTTACGCAAGATGCTACCAAGGAGCTTGTCCATGCTCTAGTAATTTCCCGCATGGATTACTGTAACCCTCTCCTGATTGGTCTCCCCAAAAGCCGTACTGCCCCGCTACAGTCTGTAATGAATGCTGCAGCTAGACTGATTTTCCTATCCAGTCGGTCCTCTCACACCTCGCCCCTCTGCCAGTCCTTACATTGGCTCCCTGTATCCTATAGGAGTCAATTCAAAGTGCTAACCCATACATTTAAAGCACTGAACAATTCCAGCCCCTCTTATATCTCTTCACTGATCCAGAGGTATGCCCCTCCTCGTACCCTCCGCTCTGCCCGCGACCACCTCCTGACCGCTGCTCGCACCCGTACGGCCAACTCACGCTTGCAGGACTTCTCACGGGCGGCTCCTCTCCTATGGAATAACTTGCCTACTGCCATCAGACTCTCCCCTAGTCTTCAATCATTTAAGAAGGGCCTTAAATCCCATCTCTTCAGGAAAGCGTATGGCCTCCCAGAGTAATCTCTCCCTTACATACCTGTCCCTATGGGATAGTGCTTTGCTCTCTCCTCCAGCTCTGCTTCACTCCTACTTGATATTTCCTATCCTAATGTTTCTAATACCCCACTTCCTATAGACTGTAAGCTCATTTGAGCAGGGTCCTCTTCAACCTATTATTCCTGTAAGTTTTCTTGTAATTGTCTTATTTATTGTTACATCCCCCCCTCTCAAAATATTGTAAAGCGCTACGGAATCTGTTGGCGCTATATAAATGGCAATAATAATAATAATAATAATAACCAATAGCAGTATGGACTTGGGATAGTAACCAATTACACTACATATCCCAAGCCAACCAATAGCAGTATGGACATGGGATAGTAACCAATTACACTACATATCCCAAGCCAACCAATAGCAGTATGGACGTGGGATAGTAACCAATTACACTACATATTCCAAGCCAACCATTAGCAATATGGACTTGGGATAGTAACCAATTACACTAGATATCCCAAGCCAACCAATAGCAGTATGGACTTGGGATAGTAACCAATTACACTACATATCCCAAGCCAACCAATAGCAGTATGGACGTGGGATAGTAACCAATTACACTACATATCCCAAGCCAACCAATAGCAGTATGGACTTGGGATAGTAACCAATTACACTACATATCCCAAGCCAGCCAATAGCAGTATGGACTTGGTATAGTAACCAATTACACTACATATCCCAAGCCAACCAATAGCAGTATGGACGTGGGATAGTAACCAATTGCACTAGATATCCCAAGCCAACCAATAGCAGTATGGACTTGAGATAGTAACCAATTACACTACATATCCCAATCCAACCAATAGCAGTATGGACTTGGGATAAGATCCAATTACACTACATATCTCAAGTCAACCAATAGCAGTACGGTCTTGGGATAGTAACCAATCACACTACATATCTTAAGTCAACCAATAGCAGTATGGACTTGGGATCGTAACCAATTACACTACATATCTCAAGCCAACCTATAGCAGTATGGACTTGGGATAGTAACCAATTACACTACATATCCCAAGCCAACCAATAGCAGTATGGACGTGGGATAGTAACCGATTACACTACATATCCAAAGCCAACCAATAGCAGTATGGACCTGGGAAAGTAACCAATCACACTACATATCCCAAGCCAACCAATAGCAGTATGGACTTGGGATAGTAACCAATTACACTTTATATCCCAAGCCAACCAATAGCAGTATGAACTTGGGATAGTAACCAATCACACTACATATCCCAAGCAGAATGGACTTGGGATAGTAACCAATTACACTACATATCCCAAGCCAACCAATAGCAGTATGGATTTGGGATAGTAACCAATCACACTACATATCCCAAGCCAACCAATAGCAGTATGGACGTTGGATAGTAACCAATCACACTACATTTCCCAAGAAAACCAATAGCAGTATGGACTTGGGATAGTAACCAATTACACTACATATCCCAATCCAACCAATAGCAGTATGGACTTGGGATAGTAACCAATTACACTACATATCCCAAGCCAACCAATAGCAGTATGGACATGGGATAGTAACCAATTACACTACATATCCCAAGCCAACCAATAGCAGTATGGACGTGGGATAGTAACCAATTACACTACATATTCCAAGCCAACCATTAGCAATATGGACTTGGGATAGTAACCAATTACACTAGATATCCCAAGCCAACCAATAGCAGTATGGACTTGGGATAGTAACCAATTACACTACATATCCCAAGCCAACAAATAACAGTATGGACTTGGGATAGTAACCAATTACACTACATATCCCAAGCCAACCAATAGCAGTATGGACGTGGGATAGTAACCAATTACACTACATATCCCAAGCCAACCAATAGCAGTATGGACTTGGGATAGTAACCAATTACACTACATATCCCAAGCCAGCCAATAGCAGTATGGACTTGGGATAGTAACCAATTACACTACATATCCCAAGCCAACCAATAGCAGTATGGACTTGGGATAGTAACCAATTACACTACATATCCCAAGCCAACCAATAGCAGTATGGACGTGGGATAGTAACCAATTACACTAGATATCCCAAGCCAACCAATAGCAGTATGGACTTGAGATAGTAACCAATTACACTACATATCCCAATCCAACCAATAGCAGTATGGACTTGGGATAAGATCCAATTACACTACATATCTTAAGTCAACCAATAGCAGTACGGACTTGGGATAGTAACCAATCACACTACATATCTTAAGTCAACCAATAGCAGTATGGACTTGGGATCGTAACCAATTACACTACATATCTCAAGCCAACCAATAGCAGTATGGACTTGGGATAGTAACCAATCACACTACATATCCCAAGCCAACCAATAGCAGTATGGACTTGAGATAGTAACCAATTACACTACATATCCCAATCCAACCAATAGCAGTATGGACTTGGGATAGTAACCAATTACACTACATATCCCATTCCAACCTATAGCAGTATGGACTTGAGATAGTAACCAATTACACTACATATCCCAATCCAACCAATAGCAGTATGGACTTGGGATAGTAACCAATTACACTAGATATCCCAAGCCAACCAATAGCAGTATGGACTTGAGATAGTAACCAATTACACTACATATCCCAATCCAACCAATAGCAGTATGGACCTGGGAAAGTAACCAATCACACAACATATCCCAAGCAGTATGGACTTGGGATAGTAACCAATTACACTACATATCCCAATCCAACCAATAGCAGTATGGACTTGGGATAAGATCCAATTACACTACATATCTTAAGTCAACCAATAGCAGTACGGACTTGGGATAGTAACCAATCACACTACATATCTTAAGTCAACCAATAGCAGTATGGACTTGGGATCGTAACCAATTACACTACATATCTCAAGCCAACCAATAGCAGTATGGACTTGGGATAGTAACCAATCACACTACTTATCGCAAGTTAACCAATTACACTACATATCTTAATTACATTTCTGTGAATTCAGAACTGTGTTTATAAAGAAGGGTGGGGACAGAGAATAACAAGGGCTGAGGGCCACATGGGAGATTTAAGGGAGTGAAATGGGAATCGACCTGCCTCCTCCAGACAGAAGCAGTGGCGGATCCAGGTGGGGGGGGGGGGGGGGGGCAATGGGGCGAGGTTCTCCCCTGCTGCCGGCTAATGCAGGGCTGGCATTGGCCAAGGGCCAGCCCTGCAATGTGCCTGCAATGTGTCTCTGATCTCCCTCCCCGGTTCGCAGGCACATTGCTGACAGCCAGCAGGGGAGGGAGTGAGAGAGGACCCGGGAGCTCTTACCTGCAGCTCCTCCGGGTCCTCCTCTGGCTCTGGCTCCCCCCCTACACACACTACACGCACTGCCCCAGAAACACTGCCCCCCCATACACACACTTCACACACTGCCCCCCATACGCACACTACAAACACTGCCCCCCATAAACACACTACACACACTGCCCCATACACACACTACACACGGCCCCAGAAACACTGGCCCCCATACACACACTACAAACACTGCCCCCCATACACACACTACACACACTGCCCCACAAACACTGCCCCACAAACACTTCCCCATACACACACTACACACACTGCCCCAGAAACACTGCCCCCATACACACACTGCCCCCCCATACACACATTACAAACACTGCCCCGATACACACACTACACACACTGCCCCATACACACACTACACACACTGCCCCACAAACACTGCCCCCCATACACACACTTGCCCCCATACACACACTACACACACTGCCCACAACACTGCCCCCATACACACACTGCACACACTGCCCCACAAACACTGCCCACATACACACACTACACACACTGCCCCACAAACACTGCCCCCATACACACACCGCCCCAAACACACACACACTGCAACTCTCACACACACTGCCACCCTCAAACACACACACACACACACTGCAGCTCTCTCACACACACACTGCCCCACACATACACTGCCCCCTAACACACACACTGCAACCCTGACATACACTGCCGCCCTCATGCACTCACACTTCACCGCTCACACACACACTTCACCCCTAACACATACCACTGCTTAGATGGTTTGAATACTTACTCTGGGATGGGATCATGGCACTACTGGCGCCATAACTACTACACTGAGCTGTAGTGGTTATTGTGCCTGGATTATTTCTTTAAATAATCTACAAGTGCCCCTCCCGAGATCAGGTTCTGGATCCGCCACTGGACAGAAGAAGATGGAAGAAAATAACTAACAACAAACAAATACATTATACACACCCTGCACCCATAATGGGCAAAGGGTGTCTAAAACATAAGCCTAATCTGGGCACCTACATAAAATGGGCATCTTTGGATCCAGGATGATGACTACCATCACAAGCATTTCCGTCACAAGCAGGCTTACATCAATTTGCATCGATTCCAAGTTATTTCAAGTGATTTTAGTCTTCGATGTCACTGCCTTGTCAAAAAGCAATATATGAACAAGTCGATAAATGTACAGATGTTACAGGTTCATGCTAAGTGATACTCCAGGTATACGATAATTAAATTAGCGCAGTTTCAAATTGCTGAGAAGTTTGCCGTGAATCAATGTACGACAGACTATTCTTCACATTAAGTCTTAGACTCACACAGCATGCGAGGCAGATGTTTAACCAAATGTCGAAAACCGTTATTGTCTTCTACCAAATGTCTCTTGTAATGCTATGGGGACTGATGACTTTCCTACTCAATTTTTTTTTGTTTTTTTTGTTTTTGCTTCCAATATGCTTCAGTGCACAATTTTCGTATTAAATGATGTCCTAAATCAGCATTTCTTCAAACTGAGCAACAGCTAATGATGACAAACATTCGGAATTGCAATGGTACTAATTTGCATAAAAATTAAAATGTATCCAAAGGCACTTTTTCCTGTGTGAACATTTGCAAAGCCAGTGGCTACATCTCTTTGTTGGTGATCAGATTTTTTTTTCTTTTAAGAGAGAGATTTACATGCAGATTTGCAAAGGTTTTATTTAAATCAGTGTATAATTAAGTCAGCTCAGAAAAAAATGATAGCTTTATGCTAACCCTTTATGTGCCAGAGTTTGAGAAATTTGTTCTGCATTGCTGTGACCGAACTGATGTACAAAAGATACCGTAATCATTGTTTCAATGTAGTCAAATATTAGAAGACTATCATTATTATTATTTTATTATTTTATTATTTATATAGCGCCATCAGATTCCGTAGCGCTGTACAATGGGTGGACTAACACACATGTAATTGTAACCAGACAACTGGACGTACAGGAACAGAGAGATGGAGGGCACTGCTCAATGATCTTACATTATAGAGGGAGTGGGGTATAGTGACACAAAGTTTATATTATTAAAGGGACACTCCAGGCTCCCACACACGTTAGATGCACTGTGTAGGTTAGGTTACAGTTAGTTATACTGGGTGGGTTTATATTATTAAAGGGACACTCCAGGCTCCCACACACGTTAGATGCACTGTGTAGGTTAGGTTACAGTTATACTGGGTGGGTTTATATTATTAAAGGGACACTCCAGGCTCCCACACACGTTAGATGCACTGTGTAGGTTAGGTTACAGTTAGTTATGCTGGGTGGGTTTATATTATTAAAGGGACCAGGGCCGGACTGGGGATACAAAGCAGCCCTGGGAAAAAAAATCTATGCCAGCCCCATAAGTCATTGCGCCATATATTCTCGCATGTAATATATAAGGCTATGTCTTGCCACCCCAGATGATTGAGTAATTATATATATATATACACATATATATATATATATATATATATATATATATATTGCTTTTTCTAATATAATATATTGGTCCTTTCAGAGTAAAACATTTAATTATACAGTAAGCATACTCACATGCAGACACAGACAATCTCACTGACACACACAAGCTCATTGATACACAGCCTCATAGACAAACAATTTCACTAATATACATAAGCTCATTGACATAAAAACACAAGCTCACTCACTAGCAGACACACACACACATGCAAGCAAGCAAACTCACTAGCAGGCGCACACACACACAGCTTAATGTAGTGGTTCTGGTGTCTATAGCCTGTCCCTGCAGGCTTTTGAATGTAAACACTGACTTTTCAGAGAAAAGGCAGTGTTTACATTGCTTCCTAGTGACACCTCTAGTGACAGACACTAAGACGGTCACTAGAGGCGCTTCCTGTGTCAGTGCGGATTGGCTGAGATCATCAAGCTTGATGATCTCAGACATAGAGGCAGAGACAGCATGACGTTGGAAAAAAAAAAGTGAGTAAAACACTATTTTTACAAACACACACAGACACTACGACTGACACACACACACCATGACAGACATACACACACCATGACACAGACACACACCATGATACAGACACACAGTGACACAGAGACACACACACGACACAGACACACACACACACAGCATGACACACACACACACAGCATGACACACACACACACACACACACAGCATGACACACACACACACACAGCATGACACAGAAACACACACAGCGTGACACAGAAACACACACAGCGTGACACAGACAGACACACACACAGCATGACACAGACAGACACACTCCCACTGACATACATACTTGTTGTTACCTGTGTGGGTGGGTGGGCAGACTGATAGGTGCCCCTCCCCTTCTGTGCCCTCTTTTGCCCCCTGTCCTCCTGTGTGCTTTTTAGCCCCTTCCCCTCCTGTGCCCTTATGTAGCACCCTCCCTTCCTGTGCCCTCTTTAGCCCCCTCCCGTGCCCTCTTTAGCCACCTCCCTTCCTGTGCCCTCTTTAGCCCCCCTTCCGACTTGTACCCTCTTCAGCCCCTTTTGTGCTCATCTTTTGGCCCCTCTCCCCTTCCTGTGACCTCTTAGCCCCCTCCCCTCCTGTGCCCTTTGTTACCCCCCTCCCCTTCCTGTGACCTCTTAGCCCCCTCCCCTCCTGTGCCCTTTGTTACCCCCCTCCCCTTCCTGTGACCTCTTAGCCCCCTCCCCTCCTGTGCCCTTTGTTACCCCCCCTCCCCTCCTGTGCCCTTTGTTACCCCCCACCCTCCCCTCCTGTGCCCTTTGTTACCCCCCACCCTCCCCTCCTGTGCCCTTTGTTACCCCCCTCCCCTCCTGTGCCCTTTGTTACCCCCCACCCTCCCCTCCTGTGCCCTTTGTTACCCCCCACCCTCCCCTTCCTGTGACCTTTGTTACCCCCCCACCCTCCCCACCCCTCCTGTGCTCACCTTCCAGCCCAGCCAGCCTTCCTGAAGCTCTTCTTGCGGCCGCAGGGGAAGCTCTCCTTGCGGCCGCAGGGGAAGCTCTTCTGGCGGCCGCTGGGGGAGCAGGCTGTTCTGTCTCTGCTCCCCCTCCCTCGCGCGCAGCTTAATGAGACCGGGGCCGGAATATGACGTCATATTCCGGCGCCGGTCTCTTTCTAGTGCGTGAGGGAGGGGGAGCAGAGACAGAACAGCCTGCTCCCCCGGCGGCCGCCAGAAGAGCTTCCCCTGCAGCCGCAAGGAGAGCTTCCCCTGCAGCCGCCATCCAAGCTCTCCATGCGGCCGCAGGACACCCACATTTCTCCCCGGCCCCAGGTGCCGACTGCCCACCGGGAAATTTCCCGGTATCCCGGTGGGACAGTCCGGCCCTGAAAGGGACACTCCAGGCTCCCACACACGTTAGATGCACTGTGTAGGTTAGGTTACAGTTAGTTATACTGGGTGAGTTTATATTATTAAAGGGATACTCCAGGCTCCCACACACGTTAGGTGCGCTGTGTAGGTTAGGTTACAGTTAGTTATACTGGGTGGGTTTATATTATTAAAGGGACACTCCAGGCTCCCACACACGTTAGATGCACTGTGTAGGTTAGGCTACAGTTAGTTACACTGGGTGGGTTTATATTAATAAAGGGACACTCCAGGCTCCCACACACGTTAGATGCACTGTGTAGGTTAGGTTACAGTTAGTTATACTGGGTGGGTTTATATTAATAAAGGGACACTCCAGGCTCCCACACACGTTAGGTGCACTGTGTAGGTTAGGTTACAGTTAGTTATGCTGGGTGGGTTTATATTATTAAAGGGACACTCCATGCTCCCACACACGTTAGATGCACTGTGTAGGTTAGGTTACAGTTAGTTATGCTGGGTGGGTTTATATTATTAAAGGGACACTCCAGGCTCCCACATACATTAGATGCACTGTGTAGGTTAGGTTACAGTTAGTTATACTGGATGGGTTTATATTATTAAAGGGACACTCCAGGCTCCCACACACGTTAGATGCACTGTGTAGGTTAGGTTACAGTTATACTGGGTGGGTTTATATTATTAAAGGGACACTCCAGGCTCCCACACACGTTAGATGCACTGTGTAGGTTAGGTTACAGTTAGTTATACTGGGTGGGTTTATATTATTAAAGGGACACTCCAGGCTCCCACACACGTTAGATGCACTGTGTAGGTTAGGTTACAGTTAGTTATACTGGGTGGATTTATATTATTAAAGGGACACTCCAGGCTCCCACACACGTTAGGTGCACTGTGTAGGTTAGGTTACAGTTAGTTATGCTGGGTGGGTTTATATTATTAAAGGGACACTCCAGGCTCCCACATACATTAGATGCACTGTGTAGGTTAGGTTACAGTTAGTTATGCTGGGTGGGTTTATATTATTAAAGGGACACTCCAGGCTCCCACACACGTTAGATGCACTGTGTAGGTTAGGTTACAGTTATACTGGGTGGGTTTATATTATTAAAGGGACACTCCAGGCTCCCACACACGTTAGATGCACTGTGTAGGTTAGGTTACAGTTAGTTATACTGGGTGGGTTTATATTATTAAAGGGACACTCCAGGCTCCCACACACGTTAGGTGCACTGTGTAGGTTAGGTTACAGTTAGTTATACTGGGTGGGTTTATATTATTAAAGGGACACTACAGGCTCCCACAGACACTAGGTGCGCTATGTAGGTTAGGTTACAGTTATACTGGGTGGGTTTATATTATCAAAGGGACACTCCAGGCTCCCACACAAGTTAGGAGCACAGTGTAGGTTAGGTTATAGTTAGTTATACTGGGTGGGTTTATATTAATAAAGGGACACTCCAGGCTCACAAACACGTTAGATGCACTGTGTAGGTTAGGTTACAGTTATACAGGGTTGGTTTATATTATTAAAGGGACACTCCAGGTTCCCACACACGTTAGGTGCACTGTGTAGGTTAGGTTACAGTTAGTTATACTGAGTGGGTTTATATTATTAAAGAGACACTCCAGGCTTCTACACACGTTAGGTGCACTGTGTAGGTTTGGTTACAGTTAGTTATACTGGGTGGGTTTATATTAATAAAGGGACACTCCAGGCTCCCACACACGTTAGATGCACTGTGTAGGTTAGGTTACAGTTAGTTATACTGGGTGGGATTATATTGTTAAAGGGACACTCCATGCCCCCACACACGTTAGATGCACTGTGTAGGTTAGGTTACAGTTAGTTATACTGGGTGGGTTTATATTATTAAAGGGACACTCCAGGCTCCCACACATGTTAGGTGCACTGTGTAGGTTAGATTACAGTTAGTTATACTGGGTGGGTTTATATTATTAAAGGGACACTCCAGGCTCCCACACACGTTAGGTGCACTGGGTAGGTTAGGTTACAGTTAGTTATACTGGGTGGGTTTATATTATTAAAGGGACACTCCAGGCTCCCACACACGTTAGGTGCACTGTGTAGGTTAGGTTACAGTTAGTTGTACTGGGTGGGTTTATATTATTAAAGGGACACTCCAGGCTCCCACACACGTTATGTGCACTGTGTAGGTTAGGTTACAGTTAGTTATACTGGGTGGGTTTATATTATTAAAGGGACACTCCAGGCTCCCACACACGTTAGATGCACTGTGTAGGTTAGGTTACAGTTAGTTACACTGGGTGGGTTTATTTTATTAAAGGAACACTCCAGGCTCCCACACACGTTAGGTGCACTGTGTAGGTTAGGTTACAGTTAGTTATACTGGGTGGGTTTATATTATTAAAGGGACACTCCAGGCTCCCACACACGTTAGATGCACTGTGTAGGTTAGGTTACAGTTATACTGGGTGGGTTTATATTATCAAAGGGACACTCCAGGCTCCCACACAAGTTAGGTGCACAGTGTAGGTTAGGTTACAGTTAGTTATACTGGGTGGGTTTATATTAATAAAGGGACACTCCAGGCTCACAAACACGTAAGATGCACTGTGTAGGTTAGGTTACTGTTATACAGGGTGGGTTTATATTATTAAAGGGACACTCCAGGCTCCCACACACGTTAGGTGCACTGTGTAGGTTAGGTTACAGTTAGTTATACTGGGTGGGTTTATATTATTAAAGGGACACTCCAGGCTCCCACACACGTTAGATGCACTGTGTAGGTTAGGTTACAGAAAATTATACTGGTTGGGTTTATATTATTAAAGGGACACTCCAGGCTCCCACACACGTTAGATGCACTGTGTAGGTTAGGTTACAGTTAGTTATACTGGGTGGGATTATATTATTAAAGGGACACTCCAGGCCCCCACACACGTTAGATGCACTGTGTAGGTTAGGTTACAGTTAGTTATACTGGGTGGGTTTATATTATTAAAGGGACACTCCAGGCTCCCACACACGTTAGGTGTACTGTGTAGGTTAGGTTACAGTTAGTTGTACTGGGTGGGTTTATATTATTAAAGGGACACTCCAGGCTCCCACACACGTTAGGTGCACTGTGTAGGTTAGGTTACAGTTAGTTATACTGGGTGTGTTTATAAAATTAAAGGGACACTCCAGGCTCCAACACATGTTAGGTGCACTGTGTAGGTTAGGTTACAGTTATACTGGGTGGGTTTATATTATTAAAGGGACACTCCAGGCTCCCACACACGTTAGATGCACTGTGTAGGTTAGGTTACAGTTAGTTACACTGGGTGGGTTTATTTTATTAAAGGAACACTCGAGGCTCCCACACACGTTAGGTGCACTGTGTAGGTTAGGTTACAGTTAGTTATACTGGGTGGGTTTATATTATTAAAGGGACACTCCAGGCTCCCACACACGTTAGATACACTGTGTAGGTTAGATTACAGAAAATTATACTGGTTGGGTTTATATTATTAAAGGGACACTCCAGGCTCCCACACACGTTAGATGCACTGTGTAGGTTAGGTTACAGTTAGTTATACTGGGTGGGATTATATTATTAAAGGGACACTCCAGGCCCCCACACACGTTAGATGCACTGTGTAGGTTAGGTTACAGTTAGTTATACTGGGTGGGTTTATATTATTAAAGGGACACTCCAGGCTCCCACACATGTTAGGTGCACTGTGTAGGTTAGGTTATAGTTATACTGGGTGGGTTTATATTATTAAAGGGACACTCCAGGCTCCCACACACGTTAGATGCACTGTGTAGGTTAGGTTACAGTTAGTTATACTGGGTGGGATTATATTATTAAAGGGACACTCCAGGCTCCCACACACGTTACATGCACTGTGTAGGTTAGGTTACAGTTAGTTATACTGGGTGGGTTTATATTATTAAAGGGACACTCCAGGCTCCCACACACGTTAGATGCACTGTGCAGGTTAGGTTACAGTTAGTCATACTGGGTGGGTTTATATTATTAAAGGGACACTCCAGGCTCCCACACACGTTAGATGCACTCTGTAGGTTAGGTTACAGTTAGTTATACTGGGTGGGTTTATATTATTAAAGGGACACTCCAGGCTCCCACACACGTTAGATGCACTGTGTAGGTTAGGTTACAGTTAGTTATACTGGGTGGGTTTATATTATTAAAGGGACACTCCAGGCTCCCACACACGTTAGATGCACTGTGTAGGTTAGGTTACATTTAGTTATATTGGGTGGGTTACCATAATGGGGCAAACTGTATCCTAGCAGCTTTTACCCATTTAAGTATCTGCACTTTAGGAAAACTGCAATATAAAAAAAGATGTAATTGTTACAAATTATTTTTTTTTATTACAGTTATCAGTGTATATCTGGACATGTCGGCCTATTCTATATTCAAACTTGTTACCATTTGTTGTTTAAAGAAACATTTTCTCTTTACATTTCAACATCAAATTTAGTAGATCATCCTTTTTTTCAAAACACGCATGCATAGCACAGGGCTGTTTTAAAAAAAATAAAAATAATTAATGATACAATTAAAATCCCTTACGGTATCAAACAGCGAGGGTTAAGGAAAATTCTCACATAACAATACGTCCAGCGAGAAGACAATTCTGGTAATGCTGACACCCAGTCAGTAAGTGTGACACAATACAGTCTTAAAGCCGGAAGCATGAGAATTTGTCATTGTCACATAACCAACGTTCAGTATTGTTAAGGAAATTGTATGTAAGGAAAACCTCCCACAACCAGCTTACGACAGAGAATGCAAAGGAATCAGAGACTGAAACACAGGCTTTGTGTGTATTATTATGTGCCCAGCAGGATCCATAAATAATGGTGACAAGATGTTGTTGGTTTGTTTTTTTTTGTCTGTGAAAGTCCTTGACTGTACCTCCTGTCTGAGACTCCCCGTGTTCTGGGTGCCAGGTCTCGAGAATGATAGATAATACTCCACAACCAGTGACAGTAGGATAGATTTTTCAGTTTCTGCTAGAGAGAAAATCAGATAGGCCTCAGAAAGCAATAAAAAGACACACACACAGATCTATTAACTCTCGTCTAGACATCCAAGACTGTTCTGAAATTTTTAAATAAAGAAATGTGGTCAGGATTGCCCATTCTTGAAGAAACCGAACCCAGCTTTGCAGTATTATTGAAGTTAATCTGATAAAACAGGAAACAGGATTATATTCTGGGGAAAAGGTCTAATGTTGGCTTGACTAACGGCACATCGTAGAAGATACCACCCATGCTCTGATGAATAGAAAGACAACACGATGAAGAGAAATCGCTTTGTTAAGAGTTGCTTTCTAATCCATTCACAGGGGTTCACAGGCAACTCATCTCTATAAAATCAGCTGAAATTGGTTTTGAATGGTCTTCATGAAAGCGTCCCCATATCACTTGTCTTCTCTTTAGATTTACCGCCATGATAGATCTGTTCTTCATCCACAATCTAGCCCAGGGGTAGCCAACCTTCGGCACTCCAGACTACACCTCCCTTGCCCTTTGCCAGGGTTGTGACTATAAGAGCATTAATAAAATGCATTTCATAACATTTGGAGTGTCGAAGATGACCACCCCTGCCTTAGCCAGTTTCAGGGCTTTCTCCAGCTCCTTATTACCATCTCTATAAATTACCTGCTTTATGCAATGTCTCTCCCCAAGCCGTCCAACATCTTCCCTTTTTTTGCTGCTAGTTTCCATCTCCATTTGAAGATGTGGTAGTTAGTTGAGCCATTAAACCACTGGTGTTACCAGGTAGCCACATTGACAAAGTCTGTGACCAAATGGTTTTCACACTACAAAAGTCTGTATCTGGTCCGTACTTTAAATGCGCCAATGGGCAACATTTTCTCCCGTTTTGTATTCTTTGCAGGATATCATAAAACAGCATCTGTAGGTGAATTAAATTATATCAGAATCTAGACCTAACCAGTGCCAATTCTGAATATACACAGAAGACTTGTAATGGTATACAGGTTCGTGCATCTGTAGGTGAGTCCAATGATATCAGAATCTAGACCTAACCACTGCCAATACTGAATATACACAGAAGACTTGTAATGGTATACGGGTTCGTGCATCTGTAGGTGAATTCAATTATATCAGAATCTAGACCTAACCACTGCCAATACTGAATATACACAGAAGACTTGTAATGGTATACGGGTTTGTGCATCTGTAGGTGAGTCCAAACATCTCGTGATATATTACAGACTTTGCCCTCTCTAGTGATTATGTAATGACCCAGGGGCTGGGCGTGCATATCACTCGTTATATTATGTTTCGGTTGAATTCAAGGAGAAAGGAAAATCGTAATTTAAAAAGGGGAAATTGGTTTGGAGAAGGGTTGAAAAGCATCATCGGAACAAACATCTGGACATCTGCTATGCCGACTTCAACGTTATACACTTACATGATATTGTATAATAGCTATCCGTATGTCATCCCCCCCCCCAATATTGTGATATATATGAGTAATATTTCATTGTATTTGAGTCGTGTATACTGTGTAAGAATAAGGAGAGGAAAGAATAAAATAAAAATACATTTTGATATTGTGTTTAAAATACAAATTAGGGAATGACATTTTCATTTTGCTGCTGGAGAAATATGTTTGGGGAAAAAAAAAGTTATATTAGAATTTGCGAGCAGCAAATGAATCATATTTCTATCTATTTTAAAGCATTGATGTTCCAGAATAATTATGGAGGTTTTAAAAAAATAAAATAAAATGCAGATCGTCCATCATTCACCGCAATCTGCCACCAACGCGGGGAAAGAATGATGGGAATCAATTTCTGATTTTTTTTGTTGCTTTGATCACCGGATGCACTTTAGATGAACCAGTGATAAATATATTTCAGTCAATATATCCACACTCGTGATTTAAAACGGCTGCAGGAACAGATATTAAGTGGATTCCAATAGGTTGTTATTGCGTTGAGCTCCATTCTGAGGTCAGCGATGCCCTCACCTTGACTCTGCTGATATCTGTTTTAAGCGCATAAGGCTGGCTGTGCATCATGGGAAATGGAGTTCACACCCGTGATACACTTGCAGCGATATTTGCACAAATACATCAGACATTGGTTTTCTCGTAGTAGTGTGGCATTGCTCCGCTAAGGTAAGTGGGTGGGTGGTCATGGTGTGCAATAAAAACACACAGAGGGTTGTAATGTTGTTAAACTAGCCGAACTAGAAACATTCTCAGCTAGACTTTCATTTCAACTACTCTGGCCTTAAACGTGAAATTCACTTTAAATTCTTGCTTTAGTAAGAAACCCTGTAAATCTTGCATTCTCAGTCATTTATCAGGAAATTGTCTTCTTTTATGCCAACAGAACTGAAATGGAGCAGAAATAGAGAATTTTCTCAGTTGAGCAATTTGGGTCTGACCAGGACCAATAAACCAGGAATTGTCTCTAAGTAGCCAGAGAAGTGCATGGCTAAATGTCTTGTCGCCATGGCAACCTGGTGTCTGGAATTTGTCGAGCCCTGTGTATGTATGTGTATATGTATAAGTACACACACACATATTATAACTGCCCCCTACTTTTGTCCCTGGCCCCTCATGGGCGCTCCCTAAATATGAATCCTGGAGACACCACCGAATATAAGGACAGCGCCAGAGCACCCAGACACTATAACCACTTAATTCTGAGAAAACAGTGTCCCTTTAAGAACTGACATTTGCAATATACTTGCATATTGAATAGCTTCCATCAGGTTTGTTCAACAAACCCAGAAAATCCCAAAAAAGGTAAAAATAGCTGGTCTAGAAAAAATCCTCCAAACCTGCTGTAGTCTCAGTTTGGCCAGTTTTACCTTAATTTTGTCATTCTGAATAGATGTGTATTTACTTATTTCTATCTGCAGTTCCACGTACGGCCAGAAGGGGAGACTGTGTTGTAAGACATTCAGTCTCATGGCTCTGTTCTTACAGCGATACTCCTACAAGTCTTCTATAGAGACTGTTTGCACGAATGCAGGTAGACACTGTGTCCTGAGCCAGTTATACCACCGTGGGAGCAGCAGGCAGTAACCTAGGGCCACAATGCATTTAGGGAATGTTACGTTACTGGTGGGATCTCTGGAGAGGAGGCATGTTTGAGAGTCCAATATTTAATAATAAGGCATGTTGGCCCTTTAAAATCTGCATTGTTTGCTGAATGAAGACAGGATTAGTATGCAGGACTCGGAAATGGTTAAAAACAAAATGACTCTCTCCTATACAGCGAGAGCCTCTGCATGTTTTATTTCCAGCAGTTAAAATATGTAAACTAAAATAAGAATAATAAAAAAAAGGAAACCATTTAGCAACGATGCATTTTTTTTTTACGTGAAATCCAGATTTCAATCTTCTGTTCAGGATTTGTAAATCAGTCTTCAGAAACACGGGGAATGGAAAGCGTTTTGTAGACTGTTAGTCTCATAATATACCTGCTTCTCGGAGATTTTATCCATTTTAAACAGAGCTATCTCATCAGATTCTATTTGTCCCTTTGCTAAAGTCTCCATTGCAGGAAATTACTGCCTTCCACACCTAGATTAACTTGATTGAAAAATGCGCTGCTTTCACACAATGGCCTGTAAATCAAAACGTAAGTATCGCCAACAGGCGCGCTGCGATACAGCTTCATTTCCTTACTTCTGCAACCCAATCGGCACAGTGGAGAGAGACAAGAATCCAGATATTAAACATTTACAATGCTGTAAATCCTGCAGTTTATTGAAGCGGGGTAACACACAGTGTATAAAAGGTCACGCCAAGAACCATAACCACTACAGACCAGTTTATGTGGTTATGGTGGATTGAATTGGTCAATGAAATCTCATAATATAATTCTGAGACATATTCTTTATTTTTAATTGTCTCCGGTGTCAACTTATTTCATGCCATTTCCTCGGAATTATTTTTGTGAAGTTTAGCGTCTTATCTTCTGCCATCGAAATTATTAACAGGTGTGAGCACGCATTGCCTGTTCCCAACGCGCGAGCTAGCCGTGTGAACTTGTCACTAATCTACAAGTAAATGTATAGATCAAACATTACACAATGCAGTACCTTCCCCGTACGCATCCAGTCTGCCGTGCTGCAATCATCAGATTTGTGATGTCCTAGGACTACAAATATGGCTGTCGAGTCCTAAATGCAAATCCAATCAGAGTTATACATCTACAATTGATATGCGTTTGAACAATACATTTATTTCGTATTTCCCTTGCATTAACCAGAAAACCAGAATGCATTCCTCTAATCATACTTGGAAGGCGGTTGAATATTAACTAAATAGAGACATAAAGGATCACTTCTAGATGAGCTCCTTGATAAAGGAGAAAAATAAAGGGTTAATTACCATCATGTCTGGATTAACTGTTTCTGATTGGAAAGTACAGTGTGTGATCTGGACCCGTTAGGAAGACGTGTGGGGCTGCATCTGCTCAGTGTCTTTGAGGTTCACACCGTATTGCGAGCGTGTGTGCTGTGGGTGTGCCTCTTTTTGGTGCCTGTCCTGTTTCTCTGCGCCGTTTTAATATAACTGTGCACATCGCATTGTCTGAAAAACATCTATTGTTCAGAAAAAGCTGTGTTCCAGCTTTTTGATACATCAATAATTGTGTTCGTCATGCACTGTTCTGACTTTATTGAAAAAGGGATGACTATAAAATGCTGAAAATAATAAGACACTAAATTACTCTCCCTCACATACACAAAGTTGCTAGGGAACAAGGCATTTCCTTGCAAACTGCCAACGCAATTACATTTGCAAGGCTTTGACAGGGACTGACCTATGCTTGGCCCTTTCTGTCTGCCAGTTACTGAGCATGAAACAGCCTCCCTGACTTGATTGACAGGTCTGATGGGCAGGATTCCAGCACGCTGTGTGAACGGGGCTGGGTGCCTCGTTTAAAAGATCTGCGGAGAACGAGAACCACTTTAATGCCAACAGTGATAGTGTGCGGCAAAAAAACGTACCGAGGAGACTCCGCATCCTAACTCACTGGGGCTCAGGAAGAGAAATGAAAGGGGAGGGTCTAGAAAAATCTTAAAACAGGAAGAAAAGGTTTTCTGAGCATTTTTTTCAGTTTTAGAGAAATACATTAACATGATCTTCTCATGTTTGATACAAAGTCATACCTCGCATCTATTCTACGTATGGCCAAGCCAGGGATGTACAGCCATGAGCACTATAGATGGTGTGGACTACATCTCCCATAATGCTCTCACAGCCATAATGCTGGCAAAGCATCAGTGGAGATGTATAACATCAGGACTGTCGAAGGTTGCCTAGCACTGAGCTAAACAGTCTCAAATTTGGACTGCCTTGCCATCATAGGTCATTTCCAAGTGCCCTGTTTTGGGGGTGTTTAAGGAAAAGTATCATAAAGCACAAAATTAGTTTGTTATTAAAGGATCACTTGAAGCAACATTGCAAAATAATGGTGTACAGCAGTGCTCCTCAACCCACTCCTCAAGGCACATCTAACAGTCCAGGATTTAGGGATTGCCCGGGTGTATGTAAGGTGTCCAAAAAACTAAAACCACCTTAGAGTCTAAGGTGTTTTTTTTTGTTTTGTTTTTTTAACCCCTTAGACACACCCGGGTAATCCCTAAATCCTGCACTGTTAGTTGTGCCTTGAGGAGAGGGTTGAGGAGCACTTGGTGTAGAGAGTACCACCGAATACCTGCTAAGAAAGGCTGATGATGCCAGCAGTTTGGTACAAGGCAGTTCCCTGACCTTTAGATGTAAACAAACACATCCTTTCTCCTTTACTGTTCATGTCTGTCCACATAGTGCGTGTGCAGTGCATGCCAACTAGGTTGGGTACCTCTATCCTCCTTCATAGAGAGACAAATCTACACAGAACCCAGTTTACAAAACTGTGAGCCAACTGTTTGCAAACTCAAAGCAGACAAGGAATGGCAGCTAACATCTAACTGAGCAGTTTCAGTCATTGCAAATGATGAGTGGACCTGCACCTCGGTAATAACTGCATTTCCCATAAAATCCTGGTGAACAGATGTTTATGGGATTATAACATTGAACCTATAAAATGAGAAACTCCTGGTTGTTGAACCCTCTAGTTACGAAGCTTTCTGTGCAAGTGTTACAGTTTTATGAGTATTTTTCCATCTTCCATTATATCTATTTTTTCATTGCGTAGTATATATTTAAGGCATTGTTTTAATAATACATTAATAGAATATGAGGGAGGGGCAATACCTGCCTATTGTGCTCATTTACATTGATAAGAAATTAAAATGAACACGTACAATGATGTGAAACAATTCACTTTTATTTGTCAAAATGCAAGAATTATATTTTTTAATTTTAACTCATAAATCAGAATTAATTTTAAAAAAATGCATAATAGTTAATGAACCAAAGAGAAAACCTTGGAATCACTTTGAAGTTTTTCACTTTAAGAGCAAAAAATATTGTTTTTTTTTATGGTTCCATTTCCTTTTTCGCTAATGATTTAATGCCATGCGTTTGACAAATTATTTACAGAATTTAATAATTGTGGTTTTTCTCAGAAGTGACAAGAAAACAATTGCCACACTACGCTCCTCCATGAGAATCGAGAGAACGCACACTGACATTAAAAATAGTCTGTCCAATTAAAGGTTGTGTAATTAATTAAGTGCACATTCTGTAAATCTGGACCAAGGAGGATATTCATCAATCCTTTGAAAAACGACCTATCTTGTCCAAAAGCCAAACACATTTAACAAAGAAAAATTAAAATTGATGACAACATTACCATAGGCAAAGTGCACATGGACTGAGGAGGAGACAGGTGGGTTTAGATTCAGTATGATAAGGTTCACCTTAAATCAAGTGTGATTCATCTTCCTGATTACTTTGAAAAACTTATTGCAATGAAACCCATGGAGACTGGGATGGCATTAGAATGTCTGAGACCGGTAGGTAAGATGTTTCCATGCACCTGCTGGGGGGTTTATTTTTCTTCAATGTCCTCACATTTTAAATATGGCCCTTGGATTAAATTCACACAGTTTGTTTTACCTTCCATCTTCCAGTTAAAGATGTTTGATCATAGAACGCCGAATGCGGTTTTCTAACTTACATTTGTTATTTAGACAGTTGTAGGTTTCTAAAATAGCATGTTTGAAATGAAGTCATTCTTATCACAGACAGTGCTGTCCAGATTTTTTCTTCAAATTGAAGTTTATTGGAGTTCGGAGAAAATGTAACAAAGTACAATTGCGCCCCAAGGGTGTACCAAGACATCAATAAACGTCAATAAACATAATACATTGACAAACAGGAGCCTGAAAAGGGGGTTTGGATCCACTCTTTCTTTAGCAAAATGAAGAAGATGAGGACAAACAAATATAATCTACATATATCACTGTCTAAGAAGTCTAAAGAGGAATTGTATATAAAACGGAGCAGAGCAAGGAATGAAAAGAAAAGATAAAAAGGGAGAAAAGGGTAAAAACGTCTTTAGTACCAGGAATAATGAGAAGCTAGAATCGTGAGACTTAGCCGAATATTCATATGCATTTGTCAAGGAGACCTGGTTTTAAAGGGCACATATAGACAGAAGTCGTACAGAATTCGTAGCTAGTAAAGTAAAGTCAGCCATGGGAATGGGAAATATTAAGTACCGGTATTTTCATGATTTGGGGATATTCACAGGAGACATGAATAGAAGAACTGTATTTGTAAAAGGACATTGTCTTGTCAAAAATGAAAATGTGGTTTGGATCCACTCTTATCTTTAGCAAAATGAAGAAGATGAGAACTCGAATAATGGACGTTGACCCTAGGATGAGGCCTCGCTCTTTTACACTATATCTATATATACTGGCTCTGATTGGACCTATCCATTAAGACTTCTTTCTAATAGACTGTCCGCCAAGGCTGGCATGGAAGAGTTCCGGCTGGTCATTAGCCACAAGTTCATCATTGTCCACACGCAGCCACCCCGGTCTCAATCATTAATGGATAAAGGGGTTACAAAGCCACAATGATATTGCTCCTTTAACCTTTATCTTCTTCCCATGACTTATTCTTCTACTTCAGTTAGTTTTCTTTCCATTTAAAGTATGCAGCCCGGAGATACAGCGAGCAGGAGAAATTAAATGACTAGAACTTTCTAAAGCTCACAGAATAGGAAACTGACAAGACAATTGTTGCGACTGCTGGAATCCCAGACCGTTACGTTCATATTAAAAAGTAATGGCCACATTAAAGTGAAAAACCACTGTTAAACTTGATTGAATAAATTACTTAATTAACCATAACATTTAATGCAGTCCTTCAGGGCACACCTCCACCCTTCAAGAAACGGAGGATTATAAACATCATGCAACACAGCACAGCGATTGTGCCTCGTGGAGGATTACACGCCATCGAACAGGAGATGTATTGATGTCTCTAATGGAAGGCAGGCACAGGATGCTTCTTTGCTCCTTGGTGAGAGAACGGAAGGAGACTTTGACAAGCAAACGCAAACCTTTCTCCATTCCACTGAAATTTGTCAATGCCACTAAAACAATTCAAAAAAACATTTTCTGACATTTGCCTTGTCTGTCTTGGATTTCGTTCTGCCTTGGGGCAATGTCAGGGGCAGGCCACTCTTATCCTCTTCATTATAAGGGCATTTGATTGTGATTGCATTGTCATGCATACCAAGTAGACCAGTTAATGTGCCTCTTACAGAGCTCTCTGTAGACATTTAGATATATCTACAACTAATGTGACATGGAAGGCAACTGTGAGATTTTGGTGTGGCCTGAACTCACTGCTTTTTATGTAAGGGTAAAATCTCTTAAAGGGACATTCAACATTACTGCACACACAAAAATAATTTAGGAGAGTAAAAACAGATTCTTATTGTAACATATACAACTGGGGCAAAGAGCTAGCAATCTAGTTTTGACAGACACTGCAACATGTCTCATGTTTGCAGCTCAGATTAAGAATAGTAGAAGGTAGATCTCCAAGTGTTGTAAACTACAACTCCCATAAAACTTAGCTCGGCTTAATCAGATGAAAGCTGTGGCCCTACATCCATTGGTGGTCAATCTTTTAGCACCCACTCATCTAAAGGAACATTGCAGTAAACTATTGATAAATATGAGACTGTGTCATGACGACAATGGTCTGGTAGGTAAATCATGATGGTCGATCTTTGATACATTATTAGCAAAAATAGAAAGCTTTCCTGTCTTCAGACCGATCTGACGACTTTACAAATCCATGGACAATGTTAAGCTACTCTCTGAAGATAACGTTCACTTAAAAACCTGATCATTCTTGTAACGCCGTAACACTGTTACACAACACAGCAGTAATAATGGGGTTCATAATTGGCATGTATGGAACAGTAGGGTACTGTGGGCTGGAATGCCATGTTCTTCGAAGACAGGAATGCAGAGTTAACCTCTTAACTCACAGACACCATCTGAACTATAAGTCTCATCACTCTCAGTCAGAACTTGTCATTCCCAGAATGATGGTAATTACACCATCTTTTTTTTTTTGAATTTCAAAGTTTTTTTTATTTTTTTGTTACATAAATCAACAGTAAACAAGTGTTACATTTGTTGACAAAAGTGACAGGTTTAGGATTAAAATAATGGTACATAGAGGTAAAGTACATGTTATCCATATCGGTATTTAACATTGAATTGGTTAGATGGTGGTACTGGAGTATTGGATAGTTGGCCACGTATGTACATTGAGCATTGTCGTTGACACAAGAGATTGATACGGTGTATTGTAAACCGTTCGTTAAGAGTAGAGGTGGGAGCATTAAAGGCATCTAGTTGTGCGTGAGCATTATTTAGATAATTACCTCTTTAACCTAGTGGGTATGTTTTAGCCCTAGTTTGTGTGTATCGGTGTAGGGAGGGAGGGGGGGGGGTCATTCTGTGATTGCTTTGATCGGGTGTGTGTGGGTGGGCTCCCGGTTATGGTGGATAGTTGGGTTTTGCAGGATAGTCAGGAGTGCATTTTCTGATTCTTTTGTCAGGAATTTAGTACAGAGAGTCCAGATTTTGGAAAATGTTTGGTAGTTTTTGGTTTTAGCGTATGTCAGTTCCTCCATATGTTTGATTTCTTCGACTCTCGCGAACCATTCCTTGATAGTCGGGGGGTGCGGGTTTGTTTCCAGTATTTGGGGATAAGTTGTGCAGCAGCCATAATTAGGACGTTGAGGAGGGTGGATTGTTCCTTTCGGTGGCGTTTCGAAGGAAGATGTATTGTTTAGGGTCCATGACGAATCCGCTCTTAATGATTATTTGGTTAAGTTTGTGTATCCTAGTCCAATACCTTGATATTAGTGGGCACTGCCACCAAATGTGTGAGTGATGGGCTTTAATTACACCACCTTAAGATTGAAACCTTTACCCCCACTTACCCCAAGTGCCCTAAACATTAAGCCCCCTCATGCTCTACATTCCCTTAACGTAGATCCCTCTAGTCAAGAGTAGCCCTGAATATGAGCCCCCCTAATCCTGTGTCTCTAATTCTAAATTCTAAACGATTACCTATACCAGGCATAGGCAACCCTCAACACTCCATATGTTTTGGACTACACCTCCCATGATTCTTTGCCAGCATTATGGGTGTAAGAGCATTATGGGGGATGTAGTCAATGACATCTGGAGTGCTGAAGGTTGCCTACCCCTGACCTATACATTGCTATGTTGACAGGACGTTTTGCATGTCTACCCGAATATTATTTAGCAGGGTCCCCAAAATGATGCACTGTGCCTTTAAGAAATAATCCCTTTAATTCACGACTGCACACATTCCATCGTGTGAGTGAAACTGCGTAAGGGCATTTTATTTCTAAGTGCTCGTCACACGTATGAGAGAATTGTATGATTGTTAATTGTATCACACTAATAGATGTGTATCTTACAAAAACTTCCCAGATCTAATTTATTTAAATGTTAAAAAAAAGAACACCTATTTCTAAATCACCTATAGGCCATGTCATGTGTTCAACTGGTTTCTATCACCATTAATATTAAACAGAACTCCGCAGTTCTAAATATTTATTTTAGGAATACATAGTGCCTCAGCTTTCATATAAGGTTAAGCCGTAATCTTTGGCTTGTCAGGTTCAGGATATGGCAGTGGATAAATCATAGTCTGTCGATCTGATAGATGTCTGCGCTGTTGTATACAAATGCAGGGATATGTCAATGTATAGCCCGGTTAAAGTTGCATTTCCTATAAACACTGACATTCTTTAGCTATGAAGCCATTTGCTGGCTAAGCAGTTGAAGCTTCACTCGGTTTGATGCTTTTGTGCTCAATCAGTTTTTAATGATTTCAGATGTTTGCAATTAATGAACCTTAGATTAATTGGTGGATTATAGCATGGGGGTCTGAGAAAGTGGTGGAACCCATCGATACATTGTCCCTATGCTGACAGGCCCCATCAGTCGCCGGGTGATGAATAATCAGACGTTCGTCTTTGCGCGGTTGATGAAACATCCATGTGGTTGAGAGTTTATTAGATCATTATTTTCACACGTCAGGAAATCTTAAAACCTTTTGTACAGTTGGAGTAGGGACTAGCTTATGTCAATGGCTAAGCGTTGTGAGAGTTGTAGTTCAATTAATGATGACAGCATGTGTCTGCTGTAAAAAAAGATAACATGAAGGTATTGTGCTATAAATGTAGTTTCTGGATTGACAGCTTGGTTTTAGTGTTCCCTCTAAGCACCATTTTTTTTAAACTACTCTGGCCCTGAAACAGCCAAGAAATGAATATTCAGATCATGAGCAATCTATCGTTTGCAAATGGATGAAAAACAGTTACCTATAAAATGTAAAGTTATCTTTGTAGTAAATATAGTCAAAGTTATATTAAAAAAAAAAAACTATTTAGAGGGAATACTTGCTTGGAAACGTGTCTTTAAACGGGATCAAAATGGGTAAAGAATTGCTCTGCTCACAGTTGACACATTACAATGTATTTGTTGGACTCTGAGACCTCAGTATTATTATAATATTGCTGGTGGTCGTCAGATATTATAGTTACATAGGCTGTCCATCGAGTTCAGCCTTTCTACCACATCTAACATCTCAACAATACTTTCCAAGTAATCAGACCAGAAATGTCTCACCGCGTTCCTCAAGGTACTCCACCATAGCGGATCAGTATCTACAGGATGTGGACGATTGTAATATTACTTTCTCATTATCTTAAATCCTCAGCAAAATGAATGAATAAGATCAACTGATTAAAAAAAAAAATCTGAATAAAAAAAACCTTTTACATTTGACAAAAAGTGCAGATTTAAGTAGAACTTTGCTCTTTTATAAATGTACCTTGTTACACCCCCCTGGCTGTCAATCAGACACCAGTCCTGTTACTTCCTGGTTTGTTTAGCTCAGTGGAGATAAACCCAAGAGGCAGCAATAGCCCAGAGCACCTGCCTTGCAAAGTCTTCTCATTGAGCTGCATTGGGGAGTCTGTGATTGGACAGCCACAGAAAGTCTGGGCGGGGTAGAAGAGGAGGGCCTGCAAAGGCTGTAGTCAAGAGAACTGCAGCTTTTACAAACTGTTTTTAGATATAGCCCCAATTAAAAATGCATAATTAAATGTTTTAATTGATGTATATCTACTAAATAGGGTTTTTTAATTTTAGTTTTTTGGGGGCAGGGGAGTGTTTCTCTAAATTATTCCTTACAGTTTCCTAGTGCACAGAAGTGTGTCTTGTATAACACGAGCTCAGAACCGGGTACATCCCTTCAGTATCTGACTAGTGAAATACATTTTATATCGCTCTAGGCACAGCGATAAAGGGCCATGTTTCGACACATCATTAACCTCTTTGGTAGCAAAGACCAACTCAAGGTTGTCGAGGGCCTCGTAGCCTGGACATTCACATAATGTCACCAGGCAGTTTAGAAGTTTCTAATAAGATTTCACTGCACTACAATAGTGAAATTAGTGACTAAACCGTGGTGATGTTTGTGAGCAGAGGAATAAAACAAAAAAACTAAAAAATATCTGACCATAACATAAAAAAATGAGACCTCCGAGTCAGCAAGTAGAATGTTCCAAATTGAAATTCAGCGTTACTTATCAAACCCAATTCATTAGGAACGGCGTGAAGACCCACCCAACAAATGTTGGACCTTTGCATAAATTCACATTAATCTCAGTTCTTCACTGCATGCTATTTCCTACTGAACAAAATTATATTTTTTATCATTTTTAATCTGTGAATAATAGATTAAATGTTGCCACGAGTATTTCTCGAGTCTCAGCCTTTCACAGGAGGAATTGAAAGTACCGCACAGCCGATTCCCATACAGATGTTTTTTTATGACTTTTTCTCTTCTCCTGATTTATAGCCTTTTCTGTGATTGCCTTGCTTTGCTTTATGGCATTTTATGTCACCCTGCTTTTGTCACAAATGACGGCCATAAAGTGTGGTTGATCGCTATAAACCATTAGCACAAGTCACTGAAAGTCAAGGTTTTTGAGTATATAAAAATTGACAGATAATGACAACTAAGTCGTAGCAGAGATCAGCGAAACGCAAGGGGTCATTCTAAGCACAGCTTTTTAAAACTGCTTTTTCTGGTACCATTTTTCAACTCGGAGTTCGTTGTTCAATATTGTGCCACAGATCGTAGCTGACTGTCACTGTGTCCGTGAGTAATGAAATTAATAAGTCTTTTACAGTCAGACTAAAAAAAAAAAACTACAAAACTACAAAGCCATCTACTCACCTTACATCGTGATAAATACATCGTCCGCAGCAAACTTTATTCCACAGAGCACTTCCTTACAATGTCCGCTTACAGGACCAGATTGGCCCCATTAAGATAACACCCAATAATGACAGACAAAGGAAATATAACGCTTCTGTGAATCAGCTAGCACTAATCTAGTGGTGCGCTAGACGTGATAAATATTTACCATTTAGTATTGTAAAACGCTGCGGTATAAGTTGGTGCTATATAAATACCGCTAATAATAATTATAATAAATTATAGGAGATACATTCATTTGGATCAACAGCAAAAAACAGATGTGAGGAAGGCTGGACTTGATGGACACATGTCTCGTTTCAATCTGTGTAACTATGTAACAAACGGGGAGCATAGCTGACGTAGAGAATCTTCCAGCTTGGCTTCTTTGACCTGCTACTTGTAATTCACTTTGAATTGTCACTTTAGCGAAAAACCCAGTGGGTCATCGGCAGCTCACCAGTGTGGGGCCCCTCCTTCATTCTTTATATAGAGATAGTGAGGGGGCCATTGCAAATTCAAGGCCCCTGTCCAAGCCCGGGGCCATAGGCCGCTGCGCATCGATAACGTTCTTTTCACATGATATTTTGTGAAATGATATTAACTACGTGTTCTTTCAGACACTGTTTATCACAGCAGTGTCTGAATTTATCTGTAAGTAACGTTACAGAATGCAAACAATGAAACACGCACAGTATATTGTATCTTACTCTCTCTTTGCCCATCAGTGACGGTGTTTAGCATCTCAGACAGGAGTAAGCCATTCTTTTTTTTTTTTATATAATGTATCATTTTTATTGTTAATGTTTTATGCATATATATATAATATTGGGATACAAAACAGAGAAGTGGGAAAAAGGGAACAGTACATAATTTAATCTGTAATTACAAACTATTAAAAACAATATTATTCACATAACAGTATGCGTTAATTCATGTAAAACAATTGATTACAACAATATTTTTCAGATTCTTTTTCTCTATTTTTTTTTTTTTTAAATCAATCAATATGCATTTGCTTAAAGTTTAGAGAAACCACTGAAAACGATCACTTCCTCTCGGTCCAAATCAAAGGAGTAATTTACGCTCTTCTAAAGGATTGTAACAGGGAGGGGTGGGGAATGGGGGATAGGAGGAGGGAGCGATTCTATTATGGGGCGCAGCTAATTTCTACACCCGTGCCACTCTTTAGCGAACACTAATTTAATCCTTTCATTGCTGCTACCGAGCACTCCTCTCAACAGCGCGGAAAGTAAACACCCACATATTTATATATAAATGGCAATAATAATAATAATAATAATAATAATAGTTTACATTATTGGGGGACAGAAGAACCCCAAATAACCTGATGTTATCCTGTTTTCCTTTCTGTTTCTGGTATCAGCCCTGAGACACAGGGCACTGAATGAGACAAGCTGGTGGAGTGTTAAATTAAAATGTTACAATTTAAATTAGCAGCATAATATAAAGGGAGAGGGGGGACTGGAACAGACTTGCCATCGCCTGCTAGAATTAAGCTGAAGCAATGGCTTTTCTGCCATAGTTAATTCTCTGGACTGTCTCTGTTTTAGAAACTATTCTGTATGAGATCGAATTTCAGAATGTGTTCCCTGTACCTGTGATATATATCCCTACGTAGCAATCTCTCTGCCTCAGCAAAGCCAGTGGTCCAGACGCACAGCACAGAGCACATTTTCACACTAGGTGGCAGGTATGCCCCTCATCGCACAGACAACACAGCGGTACTCTAATGAACTCCGAACACAGACACTGGCAGGTGTGCTGAGAGATTTAACCCATTAGCAAGCAAGATAATCAATTAAATAATCGCATGCGTTCCTTAAAGCGGAATTGTCACTAAAATAACTCTTTAATAGCCATTTAGTGACTATAATATATTGGTTTTTATTTCCACCTACACAGTCTCTGTTGTCAGTGAACAAGTGTCCGTATTCTCCTGTAAGCAGTGTGTATCCGGCTGCTGCCACTCATCCAAACAGTCAGACAGACCGATTGCTGTCTGTAGAATATAAATTATCCGAAAACCACAATATTTCACCCTAAAGGTATGAACATTCCAGCTCAGTCAGATTACTTGTATCTGTTAATTTCTTAATTAATCTATTATTAC